>NW_015551089.1:794623-798657 GCF_001515605.1 Sinocyclocheilus anshuiensis | reverse complement strand
TTTTTTTTTCATGTTAAGAATGTTTTCGTGTGGTTTATGATGTTTTGAGGGGTGTCATGGAAAATGTTACAAAAAGCTACATGGTTTGAAACGAATAAATGCATAGTCAGGAATATAAGGTAATTACGCTTAATGTCAATGGGTTACATAATCCGATTAAGAGGAGCAAAATTATTGCTAAAATGAAACAAGAAAGAATACAGGTAATTTATTGGCAGGAGACTCATTTACCCTCATCGGAACATGAGAAATTGAAGAAATTGGGTTTCCAGAATACTTACTACTCATCTCATAAATCTGGACGTAGGAGAGGAGTCGCTATTTTGATTCCTAATATGATAAATTTTACATTTATATCTGAAATTAAAGACAAAGAGGGTAGATATAGTTTAGTAAGGGGCAAACTAGATGATAAAGAAGTAACATTGTTCAACGTTTATGCTCTGCCAGGAAGCACCAAAAGATCTTTCAAGAAAATATTCAATTTAATAGCTACAGAATCGCACGGAATTCTCATATGTGGTGGGGACTTAAATGTCCAACTTCAACCCAGGCTAGATACAACTAATCCCTCCAAAACGAAGAGTCCAAATGCTAAAATGGTTCAAAGGTTTCTTAAAGAATTGGGTATGTTCGATATATGGAGAGAGTTTCACCCAATGGAAAAGCAATTTACTTTTTACTCAGACTGCCAATCTGTATACTCAAGAATTGATTATATATTTATGAATAACTCAGACAGACATAGAATTAAAAATTGTTACACAGGGATTAAGGATGTATCCGACCACGCCGGGGTATACCTCACCCTACTTTTAGAAAATCAAAAGAAAGATACAATTTGGAAACTAAATACAAGTATATTGAATGATCTAATGATTCAGAAGCAGATCCAGAATGAATTCGAATTATATTTCCAAAGTAACGATAATGGTGAAGAATCTCCAAGTACTCTGTGGTATAATTCGTGGTAGAATTATCGCTCTTACCAGCTCCCGCAAAAAAGAAAAACAGAAAATATTATTAAACCTACAAGGGGAAATAAAAAAACTGGAGATAGAGCATGCTAAACAGAAAGACCCACAAATATTGGCCCAATTAAATAAACTAAAACAAGAGTTGAATGGTATATACGATGAGGAAATAGAAAGACGAATCAAATTTGCCAAACAAAGGTATTACGAAACAGGCCCTAAAGCAATTAAACTATTATCATGGAGGATACGAAATCAGCAGGCAAAAAATCTAATATATAGAATTAAGAATCCTAAAACACAGAAAGTATGTAACAAATTAAAGGATATTCAGGAATCTTTTGAATTATTTTACAAAGATCTATATACCCAACCAGCCCGGGCAGATAACCTAACCTTAAAAAGTTTTTTAGATTCACTGGACCTACCGTCACTAGGGGAAAAACAGAATAAAGAACTAACGGCTGAAATAACGTTGGAACAACTAGATAGTGCAATATCATAGCTGAAAGTGAATAAAGCACCGGGAACAGACGGTTATCCGTCTGAGTTTTATAAGGTGTTCAGAGCCCAAATAACACCCATACTGCTTAACTGCTTTAATTATATACTGAGAGGTGGGGAAATCCCACAATCTTGGAAAGAAGCAGTTATTTTGGTCATCCCAAAGGAAGGGAAGGATGCGAATGATTGTAGCTCATATAGACCGATATCGGTCTTAGATGTGGACTATAAATTATTTGCTTCTATCTTATCTAAGAGACTGGAAGGCATTATTCCTGAGTTGGTAGATCTAGATCAAACTGGATTTATACAAAATAGACAAACACAGGATAACTTAAGGAGAACGCTACAAATAATGAGCTACATTATGACAGAGAATATAAGCACTGTCTTGTTGAGTCTAGATGCTGAGAAAGCATTCGACTCTGTTGGATGGGATTATTTGTATCAGGTACTGGCAAGATTCGGCTTGAATGATACATTTATTAAGTGTATTAAAATGTTATACTCCTCACCGACAGCCAGGATTAAGATCAATGGACATTTATCTAAAACAATCAGCCTGGAAAGAGGGACACGTCAAGGATGTCCCCTAAGTCCCTCTCTTTTTGCATTATTTATTGAACCTCTGGCTCAAGCAATAAGAGAGGATCCAGAGATAAAGGGGATTTTTATTAAAGAAGACAACCATAAGATCTGTATGTATGCAGATGATGTTCTTCTATTCCTGACAAACCCTGAATCTACCATCCCTAAATTGATGACCCTTTTAAAAACATGTAATTTATACTCTGGTTACAAAATAAATATACAAAAGACTGAAACACTTACATATAACTTTAGACCTAATTCAGATATAAGAAGGCAATATCAATTTAAATGGAATTCTTCATCGTTAAAGTATATAGGGATAAAATTAACAAAAGATATATCAAAACTCTTAGTCAACAATTATGGTCTTATTTGTAAAGAGATAAAATCCGATATTGCTAAATGGACTTTGCTCCCACTAGACATGAGTAATCGTATAGAAATAATTAAAATGAATGTGTTACCACGGTTACTATATCTATTTCAGTCATTACCTCTGGACATATCACAAAACTAATTTAATGAGTGGGATGGGATGATTTCGAGATTTGTCTGGAATGGTAGAAGACCGAGGATAAGGTTTAAGGCATTGCAGTTGGCAAAAGAGAAGAGTGGGAGGGCCCTACCTTGTTTTCAGGATTATTTTTATGCTGCACAATTGAAGCCATTAATATGCTGGTGTATACCGAGTTACGAGTCTAGATGGAAAACTTTGAAAATTACACAGATAGATGCACCTTTACAATCATTACTTGGGGATAAAAATTTAGCTGAAAGGAACTACAGGAAATTAAGTAATTGGACTGTATTCTTAGTGAAGTTGATCTTGGCGGGAGTTTGGATGGAAGAATTTAATAAGATTCTTTATAACGCCCAAATTAACAGCAATACGCACAGATGAACAGAGTCTGGGCCTTTGTTGGAGGCAATGTGGAACCTCAGTGGCTAATCATTTTCATATTTTCTGGGTGTGTTCAAAAATACAGTCTTACTGGCATGAAGTGGCAGCTGAAATTGGGAAAATATTAGGGGAGGAGTTGGATTTTTCATTCATTATGCTGTACCTAGGAAAAATTCCTAAAACAGTTCTAGACAGTGACAAATACTTATTAAAAATATTTTTAGAAAGCAGTAGGAAAGCCATAACACGTAAATGGTTTCAGGCTGACCTTCCAACGAGGGACCAGTGGTTGGGAATTGTAAACGAAATATACTCTATGGAGAGACTTACATTTACTGTTAGACTTAATTTGGAAAAATGTATTAAGTACTGGGATAAATGGATTGTGTACACACACACCATTTAGGATAAGTGTAATACTATACTCCAAAGAATGTTTGGAAATTGTATTGTCTTGACTTTGTAACACCCATGATGACCTTTTGTTCCTTGTTCTCAATAAAAAAAAAAAGTAAAAAAAAAGATAATTTTATGAACATTTGGACTTCTTCCACTTGATCATTGTGACAAATGGCAGTTTTTAGCAGTAATATTACCTATAATTTTTTACTTTTTTAGATAATATAATGTATAATAATTATATAGATTATATAATTTATATTATATTCATATAATTAATAACAACAATAATAATAACAATACAATCTATCGTAGCACAAATGATACATGATACGTTTTTAGACAAAGTTAAGGTTTGGGACAGTTAGCATTTTTATGATTTATATAATATTGTATTTTATTAATATTTTGAATTAGCTTTTATTTTATATTTTTAGTTTTCATTTTAATTTTAGTATTTTTGTTATGCACTTGTCATTTTTATTATTTTTATTATATTTTTATTTATATTTAATTTATTTTTATTTCAGTTTTAGTTTTGGTAACTTAAAGTAGCACTTAAAGGGGTCATAGGATGCCCATTTTCCGCAAGTTGATATGATTCTTTAGGGTCTTAATGAAAAGTCTGTAACATAGTTTGGTTAAAATTTCTCAATGGTAGTGTA
>NW_015551089.1:794212-794477 GCF_001515605.1 Sinocyclocheilus anshuiensis | reverse complement strand
GGACCAGAGGTTGGGAATTGTAAACGAAATATACTCTATGGAGAGACTTACATTTACTGTTAAGACTTAATTTGGAAAAATGTATTAAGTACTGGGATAAATGGATTGTGTACACACACACCATTTAGGATAAGTGTAATACTATACTCCAAAGAATGTTTGGAAATTGTATTGTCTTGACTTTGTAACACCCATGATGACCTTTTGTTCCTTGTTCTCAATTAAAAAAAAAAAAAAAAAAAAAAAAAAAAAAAAAAAAAAAAAA
>NW_015551089.1:793880-794055 GCF_001515605.1 Sinocyclocheilus anshuiensis | reverse complement strand
TTACGATTTAGTTTTAATCCAAATGATGCGTGTGCTAAGTGAGTGAACATCAAAGATCACACAACAGAATTGCACTCTCTCTCTCTCTCCCTACCGTAGACATCCATATACTTCATAGACATCCTTAATCTCTAATAACCATTCTGCTGTCTGTTGTTGGTGTTTCTTTGTCTGA
>NW_015551089.1:784871-790520 GCF_001515605.1 Sinocyclocheilus anshuiensis | reverse complement strand
ATAATGCAGAAACACTCAAGCAAGCAAAACATGCGCAACGCGTGCACGTATTTGTACTGGTGCAGAATGAGAGGGAGTAGTACAGCCTAGCGCATTTCACACAGGCTGCTAGATTCACTTTCTCCAGAAAGTCGTGTATGCCTAAGGTTGAAAATAAATGATGTTTATAGTCAATGCCCCTATAAATGGTCTTATTTTTACGGTTTAGTTTTAATCCAAATGATGCATGTGCTAAGTGAGTGAACATCAAAGATCACACAACAGAATTGCACTCTCTCTCTCTCTCCCTACCGTAGACATCCATATACTTCATAGACATCCTTAATCTCTAATAACCATTCTGCTGTCTGTTGTTGGTGTTTCTTTGTCTGAATACGGCACTTATCGCATGCTGTGTGGTATCGGCGTTTGGTATCGGGGCATTTTAATGAGTACGAGTACAGGAGCTCAGTATCGGGCCCGATACCAGTATCGGTACATCCCTAATTTAAGGGTTAAAGTAGAACAACTACTGCAGTTAGGATACTGCCTTACAAGACAGCCGTCTATGAAAGTGACAGTGAAAGTGACGTGACATGTGGCCAAGTATGGTGACCCATACTTGGAATTAGTGCTCTGCATTTAACCCATCCAAAGTGCACACACACAGCAGTGAACACACACACCGTGAACACACACCCGGAGCAGTGGGCAGCCATTTATGCTGTGGCGCCCGGGGAGCAGTTGGGGGTTCGGTGCCTTGCTCAAGGGCACCTCAGTTGTGGTATTGAAGGTGGGAGAGAGCGCTGTACATTCACTCCCCCCACCTACAATCCCTGCCGGTATGAGACTTGAACCCGCAACCTTTGGGTTACGAGTCCGATTCTCTAACCATTAGGCTATGACTTCATTATGCTTTGTAAAGATGCAAAGCATCATGCTAGCTTTTGTGTTAATGATAGTTCAAAATAAAGGGTGAGATCTTACTTTGAGCTTTCAGACTAAAGTCAAAAGACACTTCCTCAGTACTGTTGCTTTCCAACTGTGTTTTTTCCTCCAGTAGAGCCTGGCCTACAAGGTGCAGTGCCTAAAGTCATACACGCATGTTAAAAATCACATTTCATCAAACTAACTTACCATGAAAATAGAAACAGCTAATGATATTCCATGGGATACAATTATGTTCTTAGAAATACAAATGCAATAATTATTTACATTTCAAAAATTGCTACATTCATGTTACTGAAACAGAACAAGAACTAAGGGAAATGGTGTGGAGCAGTAAGAGCCATACCCTCTGGATCATGGGTTCAGTCCATCGGCTGGAATGGTCCTCCACTGCTTTTTGGAAGATTCTCCTCAGAATATGGATGAAGATGTCACAGCAGAGCAGATACACTATGTTTGAGAATCCTGGACAGAAGGGAGGGGGCACTGGGGGACGGAGGGCTAAAATAGAGGAACAGCAGATATCACACCCCGTGTATTAACATCATTTTTTGTCAAACATTCTTATTTAAAATTCATAAAATGGGCAGTTCTAGCCCTGGCTTTTAATTGATCAATAAAGCATTCCAGTGCAAAAATCCACAACTGTAAAAGCTATAAAGCAACAGACCTCTCATATTATCATATAATTATCATTTAACTGCAACAAATTATTTTAATTATTTTATTTATGTATTCAAAATCACAATATTACATTTTTGTTTAGCATTTACCGTATTTTCCAGAATATAAGTCATGCTTTTTTATCATTTGAAATGTGCAGTGACTCCAAAGCAACTTATATAAAACATCAGTACAGATCGGCATACCTTTATCACTGCCCTCTTGGGTCCTCCTCTTCTTCTGAGCCTCTTCTGCCTAATATGTACAAATAAACATTTCCTTCCGTTTAAAGACTAACATGTATATTAATGAGAATGAGATGATAAGTGAGACAATGGGTGCACCATGTACCTTACTATGTTGAGGTCTGGAATAATGATAGAAGAAGGGGTTAAACTCTTTCAGACATTCCTTTTTCAGTTCATACAAGCCATGGCCTGACACTCCTGGTTTCCTAAACAACATTTAATAAAGACTTTGGAGTACATGTCGCATTGCATAGACTGTGTAATAATTGTGTGATAACTGGTATAAACATCTAAACATTTAGTGAAATGCACTTACTTGAAAACAGCAACCTTAGAGATGACCGTTTCAAGCCATGTTTCATGACTTTCCTGTGATGCAATCAAAAAAAAAAAAAAAAAAAAAACCGGTTCATGAAGTTAGAAAACAGAATGTTTATAGTTAATTTACACACATTCAGATGCAATTAAACTGGTCAGTTAATGTACATAAATCTCTGGCTGCCACAATTTACTAAATGCGAAATGAATTACTCAAAACAAAACAAAAGCATTAATAAATGGCTTACATTTTCAGGCAGGCTTTTAACCAGGCTGCTATGAGCCATGGCTTGAATACAAAGCAGATGGATGACCTCCCTCATAGTCACATCCTCCTTAGTCACATGACTGATTCCAGGTACATACCGTTCACCTGCATATTTCAATTCAATTCTAATTTATTTGTACAGTGCTTTTCACAATACACATTGTTTAAAAGCAGCTTTACAGAAAATGCACGTGTCTACATTACAATTGACAGTGATCTGCTACCAGAAGTGAATATGTCCAAGTAATGTTCATTTCACAAATTAACAGTTCAAGATAATAGAATCATACAGTTAGCTAACATGAATTAATTTCAGACAGAAGCTCATTAAAGCGATTATTAAAAGTGTGATCATAATGATTACAATACAGAGAAAATTTGGCAGCTGTGCATATAGATTCAGATTGGCGTATTTCACATGCAAAATATATATATCAGAGGCAAAACAAAGGCAGTGTCTCCAGTCAACTCACTTACATAAAACCACTTATAACACATCAACTAAAGGCAGCAAGACCAAGACTTTCACATAAAAGGTCAATGTGAGAACTTGCCTACAATGATGATAATCAGGTAAAGCATCTCTTCTGTTAACCTATTCCACTGTTTCAGTACCTCCTGTGTGATGAAAAGGGGCACAGAAACCAATCAAAATCAACCATAATCAATGACAAAGAATAAATAAATGATTTATTATTTCAATAATTTAAATATAAATTATTTATTTATTAAGCGTGTATTGATTAGTTTTGGAGAAGCTGAAACTACATATTCCACTTGATCTCACTTCATCCTCTCTTACTCACCTGATCTTTACTGGAGGAGTTGCCATTAAAAATATCAAAAAGTTCAAATCTCAGAAGAACAAGCATCAGGAAATGATTGGGGTCCATTTTGGAAGCAGCAATCTGTGGTTGGTCAGAAAATGTCATTAACTGAATTAAAGTATTTTTAATTTCGCAATTATAAAATTTATGTTATATTATTATTTTTATATTTCATATACATTTATGGTTTTAAGGACATACCTGCAACATGATAATATCCTTATCAAACATTTCATCCCTGCACTTAAGATCCTGATAGTAATACACCTAACAGAGGCAAATATCAGCAAAAGTTAGAATATGTTCATGACGCAACACAACATAGATATTTGCGCATTTAAATTCTGTTACATAGTTTACGTTTATTTTTTTCCCCTTTTCACCCCTCCAATATACAATACATACGTTCATACATACTTTCACAAAATAAATACAATTTAGACAGCCCCAATAACCATTAAAAGCCATTTCACGCCATATACAGTTGTTACAAGATGTTAAAAAGAAATAATGGATGTGTTTGAAATACCAGTTGATGATCCAACAGTTTTTATTTGGAGACTTTTTTCATGTTCAGATTTAGAACATTAAGGTTTTTCAGAGAATTACGAATTATTGCATTTACAAATATTCTCTACTTTCGTGTTTCAGTTAATTTTTTTTTTTTAAACAACTTGTAAAAACTGTGGAACTGGTGGAGCTCTCACCTGGCTGACGAGCGACAGGCCGTTTCTGCGCCACATGTCAGCACACACCTGAGCCGCCAGCACAACACAGCGCAGAGGCTGCTCCGCCAGCTCAGTGAAGTTCAGCTGCACCTGAAACGCATACAAATACACACCTGTAACCCACAGTGCTAGACATTCACACGCTACAGATTCATTTGATTAATTAATGATATACTCACAGTATCCACAAAGTCAGGGAGGTATTGGATTGCTCCAGACTGGCACAACAGCACATATAAACCTGAGATCAGATACAGACTGGGTTTAAATAACAGATACAGAGTATTGCAGTGACCAAAAAAAACAAAAAAACAACAATATTCATTGGTACACTTTCATGAGTTCAAAAAATTTACAGAAATACACAACCATTCAACATTCTGGGTTCTGTAAGATTTCTTTTTGTTTTGTTTTGAAATAAATTAATAATTCTATTCAAGGCTGCATTAAACTGATTAAAAGTAACAGTAAAGGGTTTTAAAGATTTTACAAAAAGACGCTACAGAATATTTCTATTTCAAATAAATGCTTTTCTTTTCAACTTTTTTCATCAAATAATTCTTAAAAACAGTTGCTTTCAAAAATGATAAAACATTTTTTTTCATGTTTTAATATTAGAATGATTTCTGATGGATCACGTGACACTGAAGACTGGAGTAATTTAGAGAAATGTAAAAAAAACAACTTTTGAACGGTAGTGCATGCATGTTATTCTTTGGATGAAAAATTATGAAATGATTGCATTTCATATCAAAATTCAATTTTTGCTGTAGTCTAATTTTATACATTAGTGTGTATACATACTGTAGTGTACACATTAAAATATATTAAGAAATATTTGGGGGTCAAGGGTTAAGAAATGCTAGTTGACATGTTCAATTTTGAAAAAAGAGACTAATGTTAGGGGGAAAAAAATGTGTTGAAAAAAGGAAATATTTTTTTAAATATTTAATTTTAAAATGTCACCAGCTAGAAAACCTCAAAAGTATGACTTCTGATACAGAAATTCAACAATTCTGCTAACCGGCCAGGAGTCTGGAGATGGGCAGATGGATGGAGACGGGCTCCTGGGAGACTTTATACAGCCGTGCGTGGAGGATCTGCTTGCACATGTAGCTGTCTGTTGGCTCGCTGCAGAAGGGCTGGTTGGTGCAGGACATTAGAGCTCTGTGACACTCCTGAAAGGCCAACAACAGAACCCTCTCCTGTGGGTAAATAACACAACACCCACACACACACACGTCCAAACAGTGTCACATTTCCAGGTCATTCATTAACCAGTGGATAAACAAGATTTGTAAGCTAATCAGTCAAGCAACAGTAATGGCTTTAAAAGTAGACTGTGGTCTATTTAAGTGCTTTGTCTCAGCAATACATACCGTTTTAGCATAGAGTTTCTAATAACTAAGTAGAATACTTTGACTTATGTGAGCAGTACGTTTTCATTTCAACGCCCATTAAACTAACATCACAGCATTCACACTGGGAGTTTGCCATGTGGTGTCACATCCCATTCATTCAAATGAAAATGCTCCACTCATGGATGTTTGAATTCACTATGGAGTATCATCACTGCAGTTTCATGTTGTACTTTGCAACCACTGTTTCCTGACATCATCCGCTTTCGGAAGCCCAAACAAAGACGTTTGGGCACGGAGGTGAAAAAAAAA
>NW_015551089.1:780529-783269 GCF_001515605.1 Sinocyclocheilus anshuiensis | reverse complement strand
TTTATAAAACCTCACCGAGATGATACAGACGGAACAGACATAAGTTTCACGAAGTTCTTCTGACAGGATCAATTCCTTTATGGAAATATTTCACCATCCACTGACGCGCGCTCACTCAGAATTGATCTAAAACGCAACTGCCCTCTGTTTTGCCGCAGGACAGCAATCGTGAGTAAATTTTCTGTCATCTTTTTTAGGACTGTAATATGAAGAGCGTGCAAAGTAAATATCTTTAGCAACAGTGTGAAAGTGAATAGCACATAACTGCAAAATTAGCCTTACTAATTTAGTAATAATAAACATGTCTATTGGTACAATGCAGTGTTGCCAGACGTACGATATATCGTATCTGTAGATAATTTTTAGTGATGGAAAAATTAAGCTTTGCGAAGCACCGAGGCTTTCCCCTCAACTGTATCGTAAAAAGGTTCATTACTCGAAGCTTTTCAAGACGGTGCACACTAACGACATCTTGTGGTCAAAAGGTGGAAAAAGCTGCCTTTGCGTCCCAGACGACCCAGCCATTTTTGGACCGTTTCAGATAATAAATTAGCTTGTGCTATGAGAACCTGTATAAAGCAAAGAAAATATGAAGTCTATATAAATAAGTCCATTTCAGTCATTGTATTACACAATATGAATAAATGAGTCTGTGAATAAATTTGTGGTACAAATAGGCAAGGCTGTAGGCATATATAGGCTATTATCAAAATAACCGAAGATTATCATAGAATGGTCAGTTAAAGTGTCTGTGAACCAGGATTTAAAGGGGTCCTATTATGCTCTTTTACAAAGTCTTGATTTTGTTTTGGGGGTGTACTAGAACATGCTCTCATGCTTGGTGGTTCGAAAAACGCATTATTTTTCACATAATTTACATTATTAAAATACCTTTCTCCCCAGCCTGGCACAAACGGCTCGATTAGTTCCGGCTTTGATGAAGGTCCACCTTCCGAAAAACAAAATGTGTTGTGATTGGTTATCTGTCCCAGTGCGTTGTGATTGGCGAACAGCTTAGACGGTGTTTCAGTACTGCCACGCCCCTTGCTCCGTCTTTCAACAAAAGCTTTTTGGCGAATCCGGCAGGCACTGTACTCCTCGTGTTGTGGAAGCTGTCCTCAGTAAAATGTGCAGCACACAATAGCAAATTGGGGTTATAATGCTCAGGAACAGAGTTAAAAAATAAATTGCAACCACTGTTTCCTGACATCATCCGCTTAAGCCCAAACAAAGACGTTTGGGCACGGAGGTGAAAAAAAAACAAAAAACAAACAAAAAAAAAAAAACAGCATTTCAGGTGGTCGCACACCGGACGAAAAGCGCAGCGTCGCGTCGCGCCACGTCTTTAAAATTCAAATACTTTATTTTCTATGAGTGTAGGCACACCGGCGGCGCCGTTCAGCGTCTGTCCGCGGCGCCCAGCTACGTCGTGTTGTACTTGTAAGAATTGTTCTAGACATGCCGAAAATGTTACGCTACAGCACAGCAGCTCTTCTTCTTCGTTTTCTCTGATGCACTAACTCTGCAGCAGCACTTCTTCTTCATCGTCTCGTCTGATGCACTCAACCAAGCGTTCTAACCACAACCTCGCCCCTCCCCACCCCCCAACCATTAGAATTTCTGTAGGCGGGAATTATTTTTAATGATATTCCAATGAGCCGCTTTGTGATATCACACAGCCCGGAAAACAAACGCTGTAGTCCAAACGAGCCGTTCGTTGTAGTTCTTGAAAAGGGATTTTTAAAAAACGAAATCTCACTTTGAGATTTGTAACTTTCTAGATCTTTTTAATGCCCAAACATACACACTGCACACTGACTAAAATTAAAAAAGTGAAAAAGCATAATAGGACCCCTTTAATAAATTATAAGTATGAGTAAAGTGTGAGTTACCAGTTTGCATTGCAATGTCAAAATCTAGAAAGACTGATACATAGACTACATACAGTACATTGAGTTTAGTGGGCATTTGGTTGTGATTGGCTTGGACCTTGTCATATTTTAGTCAATTTGCAGATGTCCAAATTTAGTTATGACTGTTGGGTATATTTAGCTCAAAACGATTATTAAATTAGACCTGTACCAGTTCAATGGGTCTTAAATTTCCTATATTTTGCTGCATACATGTTCAAATCTTAGAACAGAGCGTGGTAAAACACCCAATTCGAGAGATTTTGGGAAAAATTGGAGTAAAACACCCAATTTGGGATATTTTTTAATCAAGATACAACTCAGAGAATTAACCCAGGTCTGTACAGATGTAGAGGACATGACTAGAAATCAGTGGTTAAGTTGTATTTGCAACACTGTTCCAGAACAGTTCAACCCAAATATTCAGATGTGTCCAGCGCATTTTATGGAGGACTGTTTCCTGATCCTGGAAGAGTAGACTACAATGCCAGCTGTTCTGACTCACAGACTGCAAGCACGTTTTTTATATTTAAAAAAAAAATTGCCACTGACGATTCAAACGCGAGTTTTGAGCAGTGAAGAGTAGCACTTGTTGTTTGTCATTTCTCTGATCACAAATGCAGACATGGTTTTATGTTTACGCGGTGCGATGCAATGCAACGCATAAAAAGACAGTATATGTCATTATAATCCATAATGATGTCCCCACTGGATGCAACAAATGCCTAGTTTATAATGGGTTTTAATGTTTTTGTCTCGTCGCTCTGGCCTGACAGGGCATCACAGTATGGTAAGGGGCGTAACATTTCCGTCACATGCTTGAGGTATTC
>NW_015551089.1:742775-771486 GCF_001515605.1 Sinocyclocheilus anshuiensis | reverse complement strand
TCATTTCTCCGATCACAAATGCAGACATGGTTTTATGTTTACGCGGTGCGATGCAATGCAACGCATAAAAAGACAGTATATGTCATTATAATCCATAATGATGTCCCCACTGGATGCAACAAATGCCTAGTTTATAATGGGTTTTAATGTTTTTGTCTCGTCGCTCTGGCCTGACAGGGCATCACAGTATGGTAAGGGGCGTAACATTTCCGTCACATGCTTGAGGTATTCGGCCAATCACAACGCACTGGATAGCTGGCCAATCAGAGCACACCTCGCTTTTCAGACCGATGAGCTTTGTAAAAATCGACGCGTTTCAGAAAGGCGGGGCATAGAGGAGAAACAATAATGTACATCATGTGGAAAATAATGCGTTTTTTGAACCTTAAACCGCATAAACACATTTCATTACACCAAATAACGTTCTTTTTAGCAACATCATATGACCCCTTTAACTGTGATAAGAAGAAATGTTTCTTGAGCATCAAATCAGCATATTAGAATCATTTCTGAAGATTCATGTGACACTGAAGACTGCAGTAAAGATGCTGAAAATTCAGCTTTGCCATCACAGGAAAAAGTTATTTTAAAATATATTCCGATTATATTCCGAACAGTAGTGTATTCATTTTATACATTCACATTACATATTCATATTTTATCATGTTGTTTTATTTCATAATCGCCAATTTCTTATGCATGTATTTAACCTCAAAAAGCAAAACAGAAAACCAATATCTCCGACTAGCCATGACTCACGTCAGAAGAACACCAGTCCTGAAACATGGCGAGAATATGGCGTAGCTGCATCTGGAGGCTAAATCCTGCCTCCCACTCGGGCTCCACCTCAACATGCTGACCAAGCTGCCTCTTCACCTCCTCCATCCCCTGCCATCAAAGAAGGAGATTCAATTAGGCTACAGATCAAACCAAATTAAAATCCTTTGGACAAGAGAAAGCATTACCTGCATACAACATAGGAAGCGAAGAAAGACACGCAAACCTTCAAGGAACTTCTCCCTCAACGTCTCAGTCCAAACAGAGGGCTTACTGATTAGAATGTACCTGATAACATCAAAATAAAACCAACCTACATTGAGACAACTGATAAAAATAAACAGAGCTGTAGTTATTTTCCATAATTTAAGGGTTGTGTGTAGACCTGAGGTCATGGAAGATAACTTGAACCCGGAAGAACTTGTCGGGGTTGTGGCCCTGGAAGTGGAAGCGTTGGTTGCTGTCCAGATGTTCCCTCATCATATCCATTACAGTGTCTATAATGACCTTGATGACGCTGCCCTCCTCTATCAACTGCCTGGCCTGAGGAAAAAAGAGAGGTGGAAAGCTTTAAATTTACCTTTAACCTTTAAATTTAATTTAAGGGTTACTTCCCATCATTTACTTAAGTCATATCATTCCAATTTGAATGACCCTCTTTCTTTCATGGAAAATAAAAGGAGATATTATGACTAGTATTCTTTTATATATTAAGGCTATTTTTCATACCATTGCAATGAATGGATGCTGACGCTTTCAGGACACAAAAAGGATGCTAAAGCTACATGAAAGCAAATGCAAGAACAGTATCAATCTAGATCATGAATCAATAAATTTACACCAGTTTTGTGAACTAGATGAACTGATTCATTCATCATGACTCCTTCTTATGACACTTATCATTTTAGATCTTGATAGCCACAGTTCACATTTACTTTCATTATATTGGGGGGAAAAAAAGAAAGAAGAAAAAAGCCCTTTCTTTTAAAGTTCACCTTTTGGGTGAACTGTCTCTTTAAAGGCTAGAGATTGGGACACTTTAAATCATCAAGACCAAGTACAAGTTAGCTACAGTACAGAACAGTCAAAACATATGCTACAAAAAATATAAAAGCACAAATGCAGTTCATAACGTATAAAGTATGTGCTGCATTCTCACATGCTGAATGCTGACACATACAGCATTTCTTGTAATTACTTGTACTACAAGTTAGACAAAGAAGTGTAATTTTTTTTTACAAATAGAGAACTGATAAAGAGAACAGTATCTGACTGACAAAAGTATTTTACTTAAGATTATACAGTAAAAGATACAGAAAGATGCTAGACTTTACAGAAACATGCTTGACGTCATGTCTGCAAGCTGTTCATCATACCAAAGTGGGAACAGTGAAGATTTGCACAGACAAGGCTGTGACTGAGATGTTCCTTTGATGGTCATCACAGATAAAGTCTTCCTGAAGTTGCTTGTAGAGCTGAAACATGATGTATACACATTAGGCCTCATCTCAGCTGAATGTACTCATTCTAAGCATGTAACAACTTAAAATAATACTCGGATATTAAAATGATACATATGTGAAATGATATGCAGCTGTGAAATTATACCTCTGTGAATTTCATGGCAAACTGCCTCTTGTATTCTGTGTCCATCAGTAAACTACTAAAAATTAACTCGTGCACAACCTTGCGGGCTCCTGAGGGAGTTACAGGAAATCAGGTTTAGATTCAGCACTAAGAATATCTTACCGGATTTGAAATGTCTGCAGGGTATTAAAAGTGAATAATTTAATGATAGAGGTTGAAAGATTGACCTTTATATAGTTTGGCGTCGTGCAGCATGAGTTGACTGATCAGGCAGGGTTTATTGTTGTCAGAGGCCGGCTCCAAAGCCACCTGGCAGAACACCTCCCTGAGGCCAACTACAGAACCAATGACAAGGACAAAACCTCTATTTTATTTCTGTGGAACACAAAAGGCGATGTTTAGCAGAATTTCCAAGCTGCTCTTTTCCATATAGTGAAAGTGAATGGGGACTGGAGCTGTCTAGCTCCATAACAAAAATAAAGGTATTATAAAATATATAAAAGTAGTACACATGAGGCGTACAATATATTCAAAATTTACTGAAGTCATGTAAGGGAAAAGACCACAGTTTAAATGATTATTCACTGAAAATCTGCTCATCTGCTGTAGCTCTTTAAATTTCATTCACAAGCACATATATCGTTCAAAAGTAAGAGGTCAGTAAAATCTGGTCTTAAAATGTGGGAACCCTGGTCATTAGTTCTCATAATTTTCACAGACATCAAACCTAATGCAGACTGCAGTGTATCTTGAGTCATCTGTGTCGCTTTTATGTTGTTATTTTCATTAATAATAATAATTAATAGTAGTATTGGTGTTATTATTATTATCATCATCATCAGTTTCAGTGTTCAACAGCTCCAGTCCCCATTTACTTTCATTATATGGAATATATATAGATTATAATAATACATAATAAAAAACTGGTTCATTCATTTGGTAATCAGACTATAAATATGTTTGCACTGGAGATTAAGGAGGGCTATTTTAGTATGGTCATGAAATAAACTGTATTGTTTTAAAAGTGGAACCGTTTCACCAGTTATCAGTTCACTTTCTGCTTCGAATCAACTACCTGAGTAGCCAATGATCTTTTGGAACCATGCGCCAAGTCTGAGGGCGAAGGTCTGATGAGCCATTACAGCAGTGTGAAGAATCTCAACCCGCAAAGGTTTCTGGATAATGTGCTCCGAGTTACGCTGCAAAGGACATACAAAGATGGTTAAATAAGTCATCTACATACGCCCTACATAAAGCATAAAAAACGTTTGTGTTTGAAGAGTGTACCAAGTAAGTTTACCCTGATATTGTCCTTGGCTTGCTGGCAGGATCTGAGAGTACCTCTCTTCACTGCTTTCCGCCCCTGAAATCATAATAACACGAGGAATGAAAAGTCTATATGTTGACCATGTAAGACTATGTGGAAAGCTGATGCTCAGAATACTCACTTCCTTGTCAATAAGTGCAGTGTAGATTTGGGCCTGATTCTGGTCACAGGCAATCGCGCGCTGAAGTGTGTAGATGACGTGGTCATATGAGTGATGCTCATCGTTGTAGAGCACACAGAAGTAGGTGTCTTCCATCACTCTAAAAACAACATTAAAGGTTTTAAATGAAGGTGGAGCCTATTTTGGACTTTCCAGCTGGCGGCTTTAGTAACTCCAGATCTCACTTTGGCTTCAGCTCCTCTGCTAGTTCACTGGTATCTTCCCAAACCAGCATGTCTGTTGTGTACCGCAGCAGCAGGTGGAACAGCATCTGAGCCCTTTCCCGAAGACCTGGATCCATCACACACTCATCCTATGATACACACAACAGCAAATGACACAGAGAGTCACTTAGTCTTTAGTTATTCACAGAATTTTACTTGGAATTTTACTTAATTCACCCAAAAGGAGATATTTAATGAAATGTCCAGGCTGCTCGTTTCCATATAATGAAAGTAAATGGGGACTGGAGCTGTTGAGCTCTGAAACTGATGATAATGATAATAATAACACAAATGAATCATCAAGATACACTGCAGTCTGAATTAGGTTTGACGTCAGTGAAGATTAAATGAGAACTAATGACCAGGGTTCCCACATTTTAAGACCAGATTTTACTGACCTCTTACTCTTGAACGATGGTATATGTGCTTGTGAATGAAATTTAAAGAGCTACAGCAGATGAGCAGATTTTCAGTGAATCATCATTTAAATTGTGGTCTTTTCCCTTACATGACTTCAGTAAATTTTTAATATATTGTACGCGTCATGTGTACTACTTTTATATATTTTATAATATCTTTATTTTTTGTTATGGAGCTAGACAGCTCCAGTCCCCATTCACTTTCACTATATGGAAAAGAGCAGCTTGGATATTCTGCTAAACATCGCCTTTTGTGTTCCACAGAAAAAAAAAAAAAAAAAGGAGGCTGAAACAACAGATGATGTGAGGATTATAAAGGAATTATTAATTCCCCCCCAATTTTTTTTTTTAAATGGCTTTATTATTTTATTTTATTATTATTATTATTATTATTATTATTATTATTATTTTAGGGATAGCAGGCTTGCATAGAGAAGATCACAAAAACACAACATCACATGAACTCACTGCTGTTTATTCTCATATGTATATTTGCCTGTTATTTGGCAGGAATTCAAGCTCCCAACGGTCTACTGCAGTAACTTTTTAAATATCCTCAATTTCCTCAACTCCACCAGAAGATCACGATCTGTAACATGTCCTAAAATGCAGTCACACCAAAAATAGTAACTAGCTACCGAACGAGCTCAGATAATTTGACTGTACAAACACCAAACAGATAACAAAACACACAACGCGACAGGCACTTTGAGCAGGATATGATGCTTGCTGATTTGGTTTAAATGTCCATCTGTCGTGTTCATTTTGTGTATGTTTACATCTCGCCAGAGGGTGTCAAACACAAAAAGGCACCTGCTGTTTTCCGACAAAGTGGCCATGCGTGAGTGTGGATCTGGAGCCTGATCTTATCATGGTGGATCTATTGAGTTATCAGAACACTGAAGCAGACCATCTGCTTCACAGGCCAAAATGCAGGCATACAGCAAATAAATCAGTCATAAATACAGCCAATAACAGTACATCCTCGCTCTTTATGGAACACTGGGATTTAGATGAATTATTATGCCCTTAATAGGCTTGCCGCGATAGACGGTGCTGACGGTGATATCGGTGTTAAGCCGCAACACCGGTTACATCACTTGCCCACCGCGGCACCGACCCCCACCGTCGTTTTGATTTTTTTATAGAAATAAAAATAATTTAGTTCAGTAAAAGAACAGACACTACAATTAAAAACTGAACGCGGCTGCTCAATGCAGCGTGCCGAACGACAGTCGCATCACAGATCAGATTTAATTTCTCCAGTGAGGAGAGTGAGTCCAGCTGACTGACAAGAAGAGTGAGGTGAGACAGACAAGACGATCGCGGACGATTTAGTTTCGAAACTAGATGCAAAAGCACCTGTTTGGCAATATTTTGGATTTTGAAAAGCCTGTTGACTTTTGCCGTTTATCTAAGGTGATTTTGGAAGGTTTTTTTTTTAAACATTCGTTTCTTATTTAATTGGTTCCACATTATTTGCTGATTTTCACTTTATTTAAACTGTGTCATTTTTTTATTTTATTTGACATCAAAGTGTATGCCGTGCCTCCAAGCTTTCTAACTCATTTTGCTAATAAACGTTCTACGTTTCTTATTTATTTGGTTATATATTATACGTTTACTTAGCCTACTTCCAGTTTTGTATACCTATTTAAACTTTATGCAAGTTATTTGTTATTTTATATTAGGCATAGCCTGCCCTATAGTATGGTGTATTTGTATTTGTTTTGTTAATAAAAGTTCTATGTTTTATATATACGCTAAAGTGAGTTTGACGTTGTATTTTGTTGTTGCATTCAAGCAATTGACGCCTAACTGCCGCCAATTCAAAATTGAAAGTAAAATGCGCACAGCACTTTTAAGCTATTTAAAAGCGACGGAAAGCGAGGAAAAGAGGGAAAATTAAATCGATTAACCGGTGGGAAAATTTCCTCACCGTCACAACCCTAGCCCTTAAACACCCAAATTCTACAACTGATAGTCTTTCACTTTCATTCTAACCATTTCAATTCATTTCCTTGTACAATAAACCTACTGACTAAAGACTTTACTTTTTCCTTCTACTCCCTGCTTTTATTCCAGCTTTTGCATCACAGGCTTGTTGTGAGTCACTTTCCCACACACTGTGTTTCCCACAGAAGGAGGGTTTGGGTTAGCAAACGTGCGGACAGAACGGCTCCTCTGACCTCAAGGCAGGAAGTTAGTTCAACAATAGTGTTCATGGAAAAAAAAATAAATAAATCAACATCGGTAAGATTCCAGAAAATAAACTGTACCGTTTCCATAGTAACTGAAGTGCCAGGGTCGTGTTGGGAGCAGCAGGGTCCAGTCTTCCAGGCCTCCAAGTCTCCACAGTCACAGAAACCTCCTCCTGCTGAGGCATGCATCTGCAGTTGCAATGGAAATAACAATTATAATATGG
Organism: Sinocyclocheilus anshuiensis; assembly: GCF_001515605.1. Lineage (NCBI taxonomy): Eukaryota > Metazoa > Chordata > Actinopteri > Cypriniformes > Cyprinidae > Sinocyclocheilus > Sinocyclocheilus anshuiensis. The sequence continues at coordinate 764,567 of NW_015551089.1, read as the reverse complement.
AAATAATAATAATAAAAAATAATACACTGAACAACATTATAAATGCAACACTTTTGTTTTTGCCCCCATTTTTCATGAGCTGAACTCAAAGATCTAAGACTTTTTCTATGTACACAAAAGGCCTATTTCTCTCAAATATTGTTCACAAATCTGTGTAAATCGGTGTTAGTGAGCACTTCTCCTTTGCCGAGATAATCCATCCACCTCACAGGGGTAAAGTGCCAGACGCCATTGAATGTGAGCATTTGCCCACTCAAGTCGGTTGCGACGACGAATTGCAGTCAGGTCGAGACTCTGATGAGGACGACGAGCATGCAGATGAGCTTCCTTGAGACAATTTTTTGACAGTTTGTGCAAAAATTCTTTGGTTATGCAAACCGATTGTTGCAGCAGCTGTCCGGGTGGCTGGTCTCAGACGATCTTGGAGGTGAAGATGCTGGATGTGGAGGTCCTGGGCTGGTGTGGTTACACGTGGTCTGCGGTTGTGAGGCCGGTTGGATGTACTGCCAAATTCTCTGAAACGCCTTTGGAGACTGCTTATGGTAGAGAAATGAACATTCAATTTACGGGCAACAGCTCTGGTGGACATTACTGCAGTCAGCATGCCAATTGCACGCTCCCTCAAAACTTGCGACATCTGTGGCATTGTGCTGTGTGATAAAACTGCACATTTTAGAGTGGCCTTTTATTGTGGCCAGCCTAAGGTACACCTGTGCAATAATCATGCTGTCTAATCAGCATCTTGATATGCCACACCTGTGAGGTGGATGGATTATCTCGGCAAAGGAGAAGTGCTCACTAACACAGATTTAGACAGATTTGTGAACAATATTTGAGAGAAATAGGCCTTTTGTGTACATAGAAAAAGTCTTAGATCTTTGAGTTCAGCTCATGAAAAATGGGGGCAAAAACAAAAGTGTTGCGTTTATAATTTTGTTCAATGTATATAATAATAAAAATAATACTTTAGATGGAGGTTAATTTATAATAAATTTTATTTAAAAAAAAAAATAAATGAAAAACTTGTAGAGAGAACAGGGTTGAGATTTGGGGGGGGGAATAATAATAATAATAATAATAGAAATATTAGTATGAGTGCATGTACCTTGTAGCGATGACTTTTGTGCACACTCTTCTGGAAGCATTCTATGCAGAGTACACAGGTGGGATCTATTGCACAATCCCTGGAAATACATACAAGGACACATCAAGACAAGGAAAGCAATACATGACAAGCTTGATAGTGTCAGAGGCAACCTATACAACTAACAGGGCTCCTTATGAATTCAGCATAAGAACAATGAGATGCTGGCTCATCAATCAGTCTAGCTGAACTTTTATAGGAGTTGATGGTGACTGCATACATTGTCAAAGGGGCTCAGGTCTAACCTGCAGGAGTAGACGGTCTCGCCCTCTTTAAAGACACGTCCACACTGCTGAGCTGATGAGCTGCCGCTGTATTGCTGTAGCTTCTCCAGCCCGACACAAGGGTCCTCCCCAAAAAGGAAGCATTCCAGAGGATACAGGAGGCGTTCCTCAACCCTTTGCTCCTCCTCCCCTTGTTGTGGCTCCGCCTCAATGCAGTAAATAAGGGGGACTTGCTCCCCCAAATAGCTGAGTATGGCAGCCCCTCTGTTTGAAGCCTCCTGCCATTTCTGGTGGCAAAAGAGAAAGAGCATAAATTATATAACTAACCAAATACATTAAAGGGTCATATGAAATATGCCGTTATTTTTGTTTACTTTTATGGTGCTTTTTGTTTGTAAGAAAGCTTCCGTTCCCATTCATTGCAATTGCACTGAAATGAGTGACTAGTAACCTAATCAAAATTTCTTTTTTTGCTGTTTTGTTTGGTTTTCCATGAAGCAGCCAATAAAAATGAAATAAAAATAAATATTTTGAACCCTGGATTTCAAGATCAAGCCGGGCAACTAGTCTGAAGAAGATTTTTTTGGGGCAATAATTAGCCTACTGTATGCTAAGCCTGATCTTTTCAGTGATTGTTACCCCAGTCTTCCTCCGATTCATTTATAATCAATATTTTGTGAAAATTATGATTACTGTTAAAGGCTGGGGAAAAAATAATTTAATATAAATTACTATTATTTTTTATTATAATATTTTTAATTTAAAGCTTTTTTTTAATCTTACATTCATTGTATATTAATATAGGATTTTAAGATGTATTTTTTTTTATAAAAGAATAAATAAGTGGGCAACTATTATGCATGTCAATTTTGGTGGTTAAACATTAATATACAGGAAATGCCAAATCACGTTGCAGGATGGTGAAAAGCATGCTATGTTTGGTCAGCATACAAGGTCTAGAAGACATTTCAGGCTCCTACTACTGAAGCTATTAAGAGTTTTTATGTTTATCGATGCACAAAATAAATGAACACTAAGAGCAATGTAATGATTTGCATCAATCAAACCAAGAAGTTTCAGAGCTTCTTAATGCACAGAGAAACCATCAAATAGACGGCCTTTGACCCCTAACCAACATAATTGCTACCATGGTGCATACCTGTTCATGCCAATAAAACTTCATGTTTGAAAAAAAATTCTACATCTGCCTGATTGGTTTAACCTAACCGTCTGCAGCAAGATCTGTCAAAGGAGGACCAAGGGTCAGTCCTGAAACTTACTTTCAAAGTGATGGATATTTCCAATGTCAACTGACTAACGAATGAGGATGCGTTATGCAACGCAATATTTGGAATTAAAACAGGCAACTATGGCAGGGCTACATTATGAAAGCAGATTCATGTTCGGTCTCAGAATATCAACAGGAGGACATACATTTCACCGTCACTATCTGATCTCACTTCAGAGAGATGTGGAAATCTACATCCTGATCTATTTTAAGGTTGAAAAATCATGAGCAATACATTTTAATCTCTGCGAGGTCTCTGAAAATGCAAATCTAACACCAATACTAGCGTTTCAAATCTTGCTCATCTTTCACATTCAAACTTTTCTAAATGTGTAAGAAGAAAAGATGAATAAAGAAAGAAAAAAAGAAGCATAAACAATTAATAGTTAAACACTACATTTGGTTATACAAGACTACATTCTGTAATAGCTAATAAATAAATAAATACTGCCTATTCTGATTCTGTAAGCCTGTACTTAAAATATATAAAGAGGCTGCATTAAAAAGAGAAAAAAAAAAAATGCACAAAGCGGAACATTTGGTGAAATGTTGTGTCTCTCAAAAGGGCAATGAAAAAGAAAATTAAAGATTTTGTAGTTTCCGTAGACGAACCCAACTTTCAAGGGCATCAGCTCGAAAACTCCCTTTAAAAAAAACTGCTCGTTTTATCTGCAGTAACTTTGAAGAAAACACAACGTACTAACTAAAATGCTATAAAATGCGCGATGATGTAGAATAAAAAGCAGTTAAAGCGGGTGTTAAATCTGCTCGTGTTTACATGTCAGATGTTAACAATCATGTAAACAACATTTAGGATCTGACCAATGTGTTCATCATTAAATCGTAGATAAAACAGAATTGAAAGGAGTACCACGCATATGCAGCTTATACCTTTCCCTGCTGAAATCATAATATGTTGCATGCGCATATTTATGCGACCATGACATGCGACTGAATTTATGTGTTAAGTGGTTAAATGCCAAATAATTACCGTGCTCAATTGTACACCGTTCAGCGACTCCGCCATGATCCAAATGCCGTAAAGCGTCACTACAGCAACACAACTAGGACGGATTTGCAACAGTTTAAAAGTCTTTCTGGTGGATTGAAATCAAAGTATAACAAGCAGTTCAATATACATAGAAATAAACGTAATTACAGATTGTCGGCAGATTGTAAAAGCATGTGCATAGACATACATTGCATAACACAATAAATAAAAGGCCATAAAAGGAAGTGAGTTATAGCCTATTATATAAAACCAAAACAAGTTTTAAGTTATTGAATCGAGGTCCTTTCCTATAAATTCAGGACAAAAGAGCAGCAACACAGTACTTCAGCTACTAATACGGAAACAAGATTAACTATGATTAAACAAGTAATAGCGAATTTAGGAGAGAGAGTTCCTTATCAAGTAATCAATAATTACCGATCGGGATTAACTAAATTAACTTTCAAATGATAAAGAATTACCAATTAATTACTAATCACGTTTTAGACGTGAGCGTTTTTCCCATTTTAAAATGAGTTAGTTAGTTCCTAAAGAGTAACAGTGACGAGGGAAGATGTTTTATAATCTTCAGACGCTGTCGTGATTTGATAGGGATCTTCAGGAATAAATAAATTATAACATCAAGCTACAATAGTCCAAATATAAGTACTTATTATAAGTGTACCGTAGTGATTCGGAATAAGAAGAAGTTTGGAAGATGCATTCATGATGTACTCGCTCATTATATACATTTGGCAAATTTTGAACACAGAAAAAGTTACATAGTGCTGCTTTAATTTTCTGTAAACGATATATTTATCATTTTTAGCCCTGCAGCGCCCTCTGGAGGAAAGTAACTTTTTTTCTTATTATAATGAGAAACTGTCTTATTCAAATAGGAACCCATAGTAAACGCCACAGAAATACTTCAAATACATGATTTAATACAACGTCAGTGACAGGGTCAAATAAATAAGTAAATAAATGAATACATACTGCCACAGTATTTACAGTAAGGGAGATGTTTATGCAACCCCTGCAAATGTAAAAATAATGGCCGCAAATGAAATCACCCAAAGAAATGTAAAATCAAAATTGTATCACTCTGTAAATAATTAAATGTTACTCAAAAATGTCTTGCTATGTCAACCGTGACTACTATTCCCCCTCTGTCTACTATATCAAAGCATGTCACACCGCGTGCTTGAACACTTGCTCATCACTATCACTTCCTTCACTGCAGGTGTGCGGCTGAGCGTGTAGTAGCCTATTACCAAGTCCGCTGGGATGAAAAAGAGAGTTTGGGCTGATTTGACAAATAGGAACGGAGATTGATGACATGAACTGTTATATTGAGTAGAGTTTCCGCGATCATCTGGGATAAGAGGTAACTGTTTGATTATGTGCAACATGGAGGTAGAATCAGAGCTTACCACTTCAAGGGAAATGACCTGTTGTTGAGTGGAAAGTCTAACTTGTGTGTCTTTGTTACTGCTGAAGTGTGTTGAAATTTCTTCTTCTGCATTCTACTGTACGGACGTAAATTGACTTTCCCTTCAGCCTGAGGCTTATTCATTTCACTTTTGGTGTGAAAAGGCTTTTATATTTGCCAAAAATAGAACGTTTTTATTTTAAAAACAAACAAGCAAGCCCTGTCCAGATTTAAAAAGTAGCGCAAAAGTAACGCAACGCATTACTTTTCATAAAAAGTAACTAAGTAACGTAGTTACTTTTTTTTTATGGAGCAATGCAATATTGTAATGCATTACTTTTAAAAGTAACTTTCCCCAACACTGTATGTTAACACTTAAGGTTAGTTAATGCATTAACTAACATTTACTAGCAATATACTCTTGTTATAGTATGATGAACTAGTCTTTGTTAACGTTAGTTCAGGTAGGCTCAGATCTATTTACTAATATTAACAGATACAACTTCTTAAAAAAATGTATTCGTAAATTTTGAAAATAACAGATTACTTTTAAGATTAATACATGCTTTAGAAGTATTTTTTCATTGTTAGTTCATATTAACAAATGGAACCTCACTGTAACGTGCGTTACAGAAATTACACTAAATTTATCTAACAGTGCAGAATGTTTTTTATGAATGTCCATGTTTATGATTTTGTGAATAAATGGATGGAAAAATGGAAAGTTTACATTTTGATAAAATGTTTCCAGTCACACCAGTAGCCTAATAAAAGCTGTTTTATTTATCATAGTGTGGGTTTGCCACATGGTGGTTGTCCTGTTTAGATCACGTGACTATTTTATTCAGCTTAAAACTTTAAAATTAATAAGTGACTAGCTTATTCAGTTTAAAATTAAAAAAGTAATCCTGATGTGCACTTAATTGTGATCTTATTTCCATCTAAAAATGGTGAGTTAATTTATCCAACATAGTAAGACTAGGTTATATGATGTTCTGAATAGTAGAAAATACCCACATCATGTTTTATAATATTTGACTTAGCTGTGGGAAGTAATCTGAGTGGAAATGAGAACAATATACTTCTAAAAATGTATTTAAAGTAGCACTTGAGGTTTTTGTTTTTCTGATGCCATTAGCTTTGTTTTTGATGGTCCTTTCGTTTTCTTTTTTCTTCATATCAACCCCATGCTTTTTTTAATTGAAACACCAGTTTAACTGAATTATGTTTTTCCCCCATCGTTTTGGATCAGCTTCCCAGTGACCATGAACATAACCAGTACAACAATCAGTCCCCCAAACCACACAAACGGTTGTGAACCGCCTTACGATGAAGAAAACCCACTTCCACTTGTGGTTCTCTACAGCACAGTCCTCACATTAGGCCTGCCCGCTAACCTGATCACAGTCTTCCTCACGGTCCTCGAAGTGTGTCAGAAGAACGTCCTAGGAATCTACCTCTTCAGCCTGTCAGTGTGTGACCTGATGTATCTTGGCACACTTCCACTCTGGGCCATTTACATCAACAGGGGTCACCGCTGGGAGTGGGGCTCTCTGTCCTGTAAGCTCATGGGGTACGTGTTCTTCAACAACATGTACATCAGTATCTTCTTGATGTGCTGCGTTTCCGCAGACCGTTTTGTGGCGGTGGTCTACGCCGTGGAGTCTCGAGGTCTGAGAAGGATGAGGCATGCCGTGATCATCACCGTTGTGATTGTGGTGGTCGTTGCTGTGGGACACGTGCCGGTTTTCAGCATGACAGAGGGCGAGTCTGAGAAAATGAAGAAGCGGTGCTTCGAGCCAAGCGACCCCTCTGTCGTAGTGACGGGCCTCAACTATGCCCGCTTCTTCATCGGTTTCTTCATCCCGCTGTGCATTTTAATAGTCACCAACTTGGCCATCATTGCTAAAGTTCAAGCTAGCACAGGTTTGAAGCCACAGACCAAAATCAAAATCCGTAACCTGGCCTTTGCAGTCATCTTGTTCTTTCTGGTCTGCTTCACGCCGTACCATGTGATCCTTTTGCTACGTGCCATCAATTTCCACTTTTCGAATGGGAAATGTGACTTTGAAAGAAGCATTTACACACCCTATACAATCTCTCTGGGTCTGTCTACCATCAACAGTGCCATAAACCCTGTTTTCTATGTGCTTAGCAGCAACAGTGTTCATAAGAGGATCTACAAAGGCCTGCGACGGTTACGTAGCAGCTCGAGATCTTCTTTTGCATAATTTATTTCGCTTTCTCAACTGGGACTTATTTTCCTTTTTCTGTAGCCTGTACAACATTTAAATGTTTTGCATTTGAATAGGAATGGTTTCTGTTATACTTGTTTATTAAAATGAATCTTACAAACATTTGGAAAGCATTACAGGAACCCTGTTTTCTAAATGCATGTTAGTTATTGTGCTAATGTTTACTTTTTTTTTTTTTTTTTTGCTCTTGTAATTTTGAATCGAAATGTCATAACCTTCTAGTGAAATTACTTTCCTCTGGTGACATCTGGTGGATTTCTCCAATAATTCCAGCTGCATAAACCCCTCTTCTTTAGTACAGTTGACTGTAGCTCACATTCAGATCTGCCTCCATCCAATGAACAACCAGATCTATTAACCAATTCAAGAATGCATTTAAAAATGCACTTCTATACATAGTGACTTAAGATCACATTAGCGGAATTTTGGCAAAATTTCACTGGCGAAAAAGGTCCAATTGTCTGTTGTCAATAGTGTAGATGTACTGCATGAAGCTTATCTCACACAGAGGTCACTCAAATCATGCAGCTTTCTGTTGGTTGTTCTGTTGCAAAATCTGCATTGAGAAATGTTTCACCCCATACACAAAACTCTAGATTGCATGGATTCCTTTTGAAATGAGTGCATGATTTTGCATGCAAAAATTCACAGAACAACAGTAAATGTCCCTGATGCTTTACCTACAAGTGAAATGAAAACCTTTTTTTTTTTGGGCCAAAATCAAGTAGTGTAATTAACATAAAACAAGAAATGATATAACAGAAAAAGACCCTCATGATGTGTCAAGATCTCTTGAAATGTAAGGTACTTTGACCTTTTTATTGAAGTGTAAAATGTCATGTGGTGCAACTTGAATATATGTATTACTTAATGGAATTAATGCATGATATTTCTTAATAAATAGATAAATTTATTGGAATAAAAAAATATACATTTTTTTGGAAATAATGAAAATAGGGAAAACATTTTTAGAGATTCATTTGAAAGTACAGAACTTTTTTTTTTTTAAATCAAATGAAACTGTCATAACACAAACAGAACTTTATGAAAACAAGAAACATTTAAAACTATTTTTTTTTTCATTTTTTTTTCAGGAGTACTATTTGTTCTATATTTTATATCTTAGCAAAGTCTATGTGTGAAATCAGGAGACGTTTTTGAGTTTGGTGTGAAATTGATGCAAGAAGCCATAGAAACGTATAGAGGAAATGGTTAGAGGTTAAGCAAGGTGCTGATGTGCAAACAAAGGATGTCTTTCTGCTTGCAGTTGACAGTCTAGACATGCACATATTGTGTGTATGCATTAACACATGTAGTTACATATTAAAACAGATGTGCTTGATAAAGGCTTTTTTTCTCATTTAAAGGGTAAGTTCACTGATTTTAAACCAGCTTTGTATCGTTACATTGTCAGTACACATAAATGAACAATGTGTTATCTTTCGCATTTTTGTACCTCTACTCACAGATAGTCTGATCAAGCCCAGGGCATTATGGGTGTTGAAGTTTTCTCTAGTGATGTAACACTGATTTAAAACAAAACTAAATAACCTTATTATTTGAATTTTGTGTAGTTGGAAGATAGTTTTATCCAACGCATTTTACAGTGCATTTGCAATATATTTGATCTGTTATTTATGTTCCCTGAGAACTAAAACCACGACCATGCCATTTGTTAGCAACATGCTCTACAGGTATGTATAACTCTACTTAAAAAGTAACATCTTCTGGTATTACAACTGTAAAACAAACAACATATGATCACCATCTTGATAAAGGAAGGGGGAGTAAATGTGGTTATGCCACATCTAATCAGCGCTTCATGTTCTATAAGCAAATCATAGCAAAATATTTCCCAAAATAATACTTTACAAAATCTGTATGAAGAGCCCTGTACTAAAAAAATAAGCTCATGCTTATTACAGATGAAAAAGTAAAGTATGAACATAATCAGTTCTCTCTGAAAAGGTCTTGAAGCTTCAAATGTTTTGTTGTGGTGAAGACTTCGAGCATGAGAACGGATGCTCAAATCTGTGTTTGTAACTTGAACTTTCCATGACCTTAAACTGTGAACGTCCCATTTGCTACGTTGTAATAAAATGTGGAGTAGTTCTGTTTTTAGTTTGAATGCGAGCACACAGAATGACAGGAAGTTTGACAGAATCAACTTTTGTTCACATAACCCAAGACTGACACATAAAGCTATTTGTACCAACCGTTACATTTTTAAGTCAAGCTGAAGGTGTCTAACAGCAAACTAGATCAGGCAAAAGGCTTAAACGGATAAAATGTTGATATAATTAAATGACCTTGATATAAAATGAACCCTGAAATTAGCTTAAAGTTCTAAGATCACTTTACACTTCTATTAAAAATTGTGATAGACATAAATAAATAAATAGTTCAATCTGTTTATTACTGATCTTATTATTATTATTGTAATTGGATTTACCCTAGAAACCATAAGGGGCAAACAAATAAAGGTATGCTGTTGAAGAGCTTTGTACTTCTCTTTTTATTACATTTTGAATTCCCTTTTTCAGTCCTTTTTGAAAGAAAAAAAAAAAAGACCAAACTGCTCTAAAGTGCAGGACACAAACTTTTAGAGCTGTATATTCATATATTCTTGTTTAAATATTTCCAACATAAATATACCACATACATTCAAAGATTTCAGATGTCAGTTCACAATAAAAATAATGTAGCTTTAAGAACAGTAAGCCATGAGCTTAGGCAGCAGCAGCAGACAGTGGAATACATAAATAACTACATGGCGGCATTAACTTCCTGTACTTGAGGTTTACAGTGGTTTTGTTCTGCTTATGTTAAAAGCCTCCGTTTTATGTTAGATCAGTGGCAAAGTGTGTACATCAAGTAAGTTAGGAATTCCATCCTGAGCTAGTGTGCATACTAGTACTTTTGTCAAGTATGCTTTGTAACAGGCTTGGATTTATTTGTGAAAGTGCTTGGAAAACCTTGCCTGTGCTTGTTTCCATACACATGAATGAATGCAGGCAGTAGGCAGCTTGTACTTTGTTTAAAGGGACCCAAAAATGAAAATTCGGTTATCATTTTGGGTACTTCCAAACCTGCATGGTTTTGAAGAATGCACTAGTAGCTAATTTCAATTACATCCATTGCATTTACAATGGGCTTGGAATAAATGATGAAAAAAATTTCATTTTTGGATAAAACTTTTCCTTGCAGGTTCGTTTTTCTGAAGTAGTGTGTGTCAGTGCAACTGTAAGTGTGTGTGTGTGTGTGTGTGTGTGTGTACATGTGATGTTGATTATTGCAGAGAATCTTTCTTGTTCTGGTAGGGCAGCAGGTTCATGTTGTACTGGCTGAGCCACTGGCGTGAGATCTGATAAAAGAATCCTGGTGCATTCTGACACTGTGATGATGGCATCAGCTGACAAAGAAAAAGAAAAAAAGCTTTAGAGTTCAGTGAACCCACTTATTTTTATTTATATTTAATTCATTTCCTATGAATCAGTGATTCTCAAATATTTACTCATTCTCATGTCATTCAAAACCTGTATGACTTTCTGTATGACAAACCAGGTTTGCTACAAAATAAATAAAACAATACTGAGACATTTCTCAAAATACCTTCTTTTATATTCCATATTAGAAAAAAAAGTAATTAAGGGTTGGAAATACATGGGGCTAAGTAAATAATGAGAGTTTTCAATTTGGGGTGAACTATCCCTTTAAGGAGTGTATAAATCCTCCTTGGTCTATATCCTGCTGTACATCTTAAAAGTAAAACCTTAAAAATACAAATTAAATGTCACTGAAGTGGACAACAGAAACACTTCACCACAAATTAATATTACAAGTTCATTCACTGTTATGAGTTTGTTCATTAGTCGATTACATGAATAAATAAAAAAGTAGTAAAACAAATATATATACATACATGCATACATACATACATACATACATACACACACACACACACACACACACACACACACACACAAACACCTTGGTTTGAATAAGTGGTCCAGGAGGGTCTTCCAGATCTTCTAGTTCAAGATCTAAAAGTGTAGTGGTCTAAAAAACAAAACAAAAACAAGTTTCTTAATTTTAATAGAACCACAAAAGTAGAACATATATCAGCACACCTGTGACCCCAACAAGCCATATGAGGTGACAATGTCTGTAGCTCAAAAGGTGTGCCAATGTGCCAAATTGTAATACTCAGTCTGTACTCACCTGTGAGTCAGCGCTTGCGTCAGGCTGTCTGAGCTGGAGGGTTTTGAGCAGTCCTTTATGGGAGTGTAGTTTGGGTTTGGGACCTGACAGTCTGAGAATTTTGGACCCAGACTGTAGATGACACCAGAAATTTGCAGCTTCACTAATGGGAAAGAGAGAGAAGGAGAGAAACTTTTGACAATGATGGACACTCCATTGACACTCCATCAATTAAAACGGAATTGTGCACAGTTTTTGAATAATAAACCACAACATTTTAATGTGCAAATTTGTTTGAGCACATTGCAATCAGGGAAAATATTGACACATACTGGAGATTTCAGTCTTTCCCTGCCCTGTTCAGAGTCAATGATGAATAGGAGTTACTAAGCTAAAGAAAAAGGGAAAATGTGAATGTTTTTTATTTTTATTATTAGTTATTTTAAATGTCTATTTTTTATTCATTTTTATTTCTTAGTTTCTTGTTATTAGTTATTTTTATGTTTTATTTCAGTTATTGTTAACTCTGCTAATCAATTAAAAATATATATTTTTCCTACAACTTAAAGGGTTAGTTCACCCAAAAATGAAAATTCTGTCATTAATTACTCACCCTCGTGTTGTTCCAAACCCGTAAGACCTTCGTTCATCTTCGGAACACAATTTAAGATATTTTTGATCAAATCTGAGGGCTCTCTGACCCTCCCATAGACAGCAAGGTAACTACCATGTTCAAGGTCCAGAAAAGTACCAAGATGATCGACAAAGTAGTCCGTGTGACATCAGTGGTTCAACTGTAAAGTTACGAAGCTACGAGAATACTGTAGAATAGCGTGTGGCGGCGCTGACCCAGATCCGGCGTAATGACGTCATCACGCCGGATCTGGGTCAGTGCCGGCGCCGCCACACACACGCGTCATGATACTGTCGTAAACGCGCATCCACAAGTGCCACAGTAGAGACGAAAATGTGGAATAAATTCATTATTTTTGTTTTCTTTGCGCAAAACAGTATTCTCGTAGCTTCGTAACTTTACAGTTGAACCACTGATGTCACACGGACTACTTTGTCGATCATCTTGGTACTTTTCTGGACCTTGAACATGGTAGTTACCTTGCTGTCTATGGGAGGGTCAGAGAGCCCTCAGATTTGATCAAAAATATCTTAAATTGTGTTCCGAAGATGAACGAAGGTCTTACGGGTTTGGAACAACACGAGGGTGAGTAATTAATGACAGAATTTTCATTTTTGGGTGAACTAACCCTTTAAATACATCACCTTGAGTGTAAACATCTGTATGAATACTACTACTACTACTACTAAAAAATAACAATTAATAATTATTATTAAAAAAAAAGGTTTTATAATGCATTAACAAAACTAATTGACCTGGTTTTTTCTTTCTTTCTTTTTTTTTCTTTCTAAGAAATAATTATAATAATAATAATTCATTAGGGCAATTGTATGTATGAATTGTATTCATAATTGATTTTATGAAAAAAAAAAAAAAAGATTTACTAAGATGGCTGATCAATGAACCAGCTACTCCAGTAAGAATTTGGTTGACTATATGCAATGCATCTCACCACAACCAGGTTCATTATTTCATTATGAACAGTAGAAAAGCCATAGACTAATACCTTGATATTGCTGCAGAATGAGAGGGCTTGTCTAATATGCTCTGCTGTAGCAGTGACAATGTAGGGATTTCCATCATGACAGGATCTTTCTCTGCCCCCTCAACTTGAAAGCAGTCATTAAAAATAAACCAGGGATTTCCCTTATCGCCATTTTCAGTCTGTGAAACAACAGCATTACATTAAATTAAATTAAAACAGCATTAGACATAACAGTTCGAAAGTAGGTCACTTTTAGAGCAGTAAATGAATTTAGTAATGCAACCACAAGACAAAAACCAAATATGCAAAACAACATAACATACGTTTTCAGGAAACTCAAAAGTTCCTGCTTCTGCCACAGGTAGGGTTGATGATTCCTCTTTTCTGGTTTTGTCCTGGACTGCACCCCAGTCTGAAAACCCATTGCCATCTTGCTGGGGTTCTGTCCAGTCCGCAGAACTGAACGTGGACCAATCGTCAAACCCTTCACAACTTTGAAAACCATCTTCACCATAACGGTCCAACATACACTCCCCCATTACACACAGTAACGTAATCCAATTACACCCGAGAGTCTACTACTGTCCTGTCTACTGTGCATCTATTGGTTCTATCAAGCTATAGCAGGATCAGCAGGGTTACCGTGTCTATATCCCTATTAACCTAAATTCTGTTGTTGTCGTCGTCTTTGTAGCTACACTTTTGGCAGTTAGCAGTTTGTTCTCTGGTGTCCCACAGGAGGCAGGGAATTTCCATTGTGTTTCATAAGCAGGTTACATGACATATGCTTCCTTCCAAAGACATTTCCTCTGTTGCTTTACTTCAATTACCAGGAAGAGGACAGAGGAATCTGAAGAGAGGGAGAAACATTTCCCTGGTGTAAAATAGTTTATTTTACATAAACATTATATTTTATTTAGACTTTAACCCCTATAGAAAATGGCATATGAGATATTTGTACCTTGTAGTTACAGACAGGAAGGAAGGAAGGAATTGAAAAACAAGTAGACGAAAAGAAAACAATAAAGTAAAAAAACTATTTAGATATGCAATTTGTAGTTTGAATTTATATTCCTTGTCATCTACACCTGCTAAAAAGACCTTTTATATATTTTCTAACATTCCAATTTTACATAACCATCATTTTATTCATAACAATCTTTTATATCAGTAATAATATTCAGTAAAATTGTTAAAAATGTGTAAGATCATACATTACAAAAAGTTGTCTCTTGACACAAACATATAGGCCTTTTTTTTAACAAACAGGTATCGCAAATCTAAAGAAATGTACGTTGCTTTGCCTTTTCAACAATGTAGAGGTCATATTAACAGAAACCTGGATGTAAATATACCTTTTCACTTCATACATACTCTGGCCCGCAATAAACGTCGTGTTTAGACTTGTAAGCCAATAAAACGACAATATCCCACTTACCGTCATAAACAGACAGGTGCGATGAAACGCTGTTAACCTAAAACTGTTTTTCCACGTATTGCTTCCGCAGTTTTCTGTCGAAAAGCTGACGTGCCACGAGTGGGCGGAGCTAGCGGTAAGCGGCTGTGCGCACCTGTGCGTTTGACAACACGCCCAGCACGTGTCTAGAAGGTTACCGTCATAGTGCGAGACTCTCGCGAGATTCACAGCGACTTGAGTCTCACAGAAACAGAATGAACCATTAAGCACAAATTTCATTCATAAATGCACGTTAAATCGAAACTTTGTTTACTGAAGTACAACTGCAGTATTTATATTAGATACTCTTAATACAGGAAAGCTATGACTTTAGAAGTTTGAGCTTAGTACCATTTTTCAGATTTGTATATTATTACTTCCTAGTACTTTTTATTTTGTTACTTTCTTTTCTCTTATTTTCTTGTTCACTTTTTGTTTTACTTTTTGTATGCATAATTGTATGATCAATATTTGCAGTTGAGCTAAAGTGCATGTATAATGTTAATTTATAGTTTATTCAGTTAAAAAAAAAAAAAAAAAAATTACACAGTAATTTTATATATTGTGTGTCAATTATGTTGGTGTAATATAAATCTAGTAAAATCCCTTGGTGTATAGAGTATGTTAGATAATAATAATTAAAAAAAACACCTTAATCTCTGATCCCCATGTACACAAATACAAAAAGATACAAAAGTCGTGACAAGCACAAAAAATTATAGAAATTAAGAATCCCTTTATTACAGATAATGTTTAGTTCATTACAATTGTCAGACAGTTATTTAGGACAAAAATGCACAAACGTTAAGTATGGCCCGCATAGAACATCTAATGTCAGCCTAAAGCTCTCTATGTGTCAGCTAGTAAGCCCGTGACCAGAAAAATAGAGGGGATTCCTCTAAAATATAGTAAATTTTGCGTGGTTGGAGGAGATGACAGATGTCTTAGAGTTATTCCGCAAGTGCATTTGACAAGAAGAAGAGTCATTATTTTAGGGGTGGAAAACGGTCTCAGTAACTGCGACCAAACAGCGTGTAGAACTGCGCAGGCTCTTTGCCGCTGACGCACATCTGACCGGCCTGCAGTTTCTTCAAGGGCTCGAAGGGGAT
Organism: Sinocyclocheilus anshuiensis; assembly: GCF_001515605.1. Lineage (NCBI taxonomy): Eukaryota > Metazoa > Chordata > Actinopteri > Cypriniformes > Cyprinidae > Sinocyclocheilus > Sinocyclocheilus anshuiensis. The sequence goes on along the minus strand of NW_015551089.1, from coordinate 748,849 downwards.
ACACAGACTCTTGGCTCCCATTGAAGGTGCACCAGGCTCCAGGTCTTGATCCCTGAGGACACAAAAAAAGAACAGTGTTAATGGTAATCTCATCTAGTTAATCCTAGGGATATCTGTGTGAGTGTATTTTTGATATCTTCACAGCATTTAATATTATTGTTTCGATTGTTACGTATTCATTTTTTTTCTGTTCAGATATCGTGAGGTCAATGACCATTTTTATTCCATTAACAGCGATACTTTTTACACTAAGTGATAAAAAAAATAAAACACTAACAGTGCACAGAAAAAAGGATATAGTGCCAACTCAGAGCAAAAATTTGTCTAATTAGTTTTGCCTTTAGTAATGACAATATTAGTGCTTTAAAAGAAAATACAATATTTAATCATTTAAAATAAAATGTATTTATAAAAATTAGTGCTGTCAAACGATTAATCGCATCCAAAATAAGTTTTTGTTTACATAATGTGTGTGTACTGTGTATATTATATATGCATGCATGTATATTTAAGAAAAATGTTTTGTTTGTATATAATATATATATATATATACAGTGGCATATATATATATATATTTTTTTTTAAACCTTGTCGCTACAATACCATGCTTAACATTTTTTCCCCCTCACACAAGTTTAATTGGCTCAATATACATAGGAAGAGATCCCCATAGCAGGGATCTTCAAATTTGGGGGTCCTTTGGCATTGAAATATTTTTTAATATTTCAATGCCAAGGTAATGGAATACTGGCTATCTAGGAATATCAACCCAAAAGCATGGAGAAATGGACTAGTCTCTTACTTGGCTGTTGTCTTTTTAATCCAGTCCTCACACTCAATGCCTCCACAGAAGGGAATCTGCACAATCTGGGAGAATTTATATGAATTAGGCAAATTTCTGGTTTTGATGGGGAAAAAAAGTAACCAAAGAGCTCTGGATCCACATTGTTTACTTACTCTTCCCTGGTCCAGATCTTTCTGGAATTGCTCCATTGTATCAGCCACAACCATGTGTTTGTGCAAATCATCAGAGGCCCTGTGACAAGTTAAAAAATCATAAGTCATCCTGCATTTGATGGAAATGTCAGAACTCTAATGTGGTAGAAAGCAGGTGCTTGTACCGTTTAAAGAGGTTGTTTTGGATCTCTTCCAGAAGGTTTAGGATTTTCTTCTCAGCATAAGCCTCTGGCACAGTGAGCTTTTCTCCCGTGTCTCTTCTTACTGCTACAAACCGGCCCTGTTGTAAGTCCTTTGGCCCAACCTCCAACCTTATGGGCACACCCTGCATTCACACAACGCAAAGAAAGAAAAATGAAGTCAAGACATAAAGCCTTCGTGCATTAGTGTGTGATTATGCTGTGAGAGAGGACCTCCATACCTTCAGCTCCCAATGATTGAACTTCCAGCCAGGTGAGTAGTTATCACGCAGGTCTGTCTTGACTCTGATGTCGGCCTTCTGTAGTCTAGAAAGATATTTGGAGCACTGGGCCAACAGAAACTCCTTCTCTGCTTCTGGGAGAGTGGCTGTGATGCCACAAGGAATGATGACGACCTGCGAATCACAGTGTAAGTTTGGATACAATGCTACGATCCACTATAAACAAAAAGAAGAAATGATGGATCTCCAGCGCACCTGTAGACATGCTACTCTGGGTGGCAGCACCAGGCCCATGTTGTCTCCATGAACCATCGTCAGGACTCCGATGGTCCGCGTGGTGATGCCCCATGAGTTCTGGTAGGCTAGCTGCTTCTCACCTGGTTTCTTAGGGTCCTCAAAGACGATCTCAAACATCTTGGAGAAGTTCTGGCCCAGGTGATGAGATGTGGCACCCTGTGAGAGTGATTGGATTGTTTCAGATCTTACTGCTGTACTTTGATGGTGCTACAATACTTCAATGACTTATCCTGCAGGTACATTTTTAAATTTTCTGATTGTTTAGGGTGCTGTGGGTGGGTTCCAGGACATTGCTGTTGTGTTCTGATCTTTAGCATGTTTCACATCCCAAGACCTAAATATCTGTAATAGCAATAGTGAATCCTGTCTTAGCAAGAAAGAAAAAAAAAATTCTAACAAGTAATGATAAAATGATTGATACAATAAAAAAAAAAGTTAACATTTGTACAGTCACATACATAATCACTATGAATTCTTTTTCAGTCACTTTGGATAAAAAAAGTCTGTTAAATGAATAAAAGTAAGAGGTATATCTGACTCAGATATAAGTTCCACCGAGCTTCTTTTTCATTGTTTTTTCTACGTATGCTAGATGGACGACTTTGACCATTGCATTTGGGTCTCACGTGGTTTGCAGCGCCTCACATATATAAGTCTTTTTAAAGGGGTCATATGATGCGATTTCAATTTGCACACCACGCTTTTCAGAACGATGAGCTTTGTAAAAATCGACGCGTTTCAGAAAGGCGGGGCATAGAGGAGAAACAATAATGTACAGTATGTGGAAAATAATGTGTTTTTTGAACCTTAAACCGCATAAACACATTTCATTACACCAAATACACAAAATAATGATATTTTTAGCAACATCATATGACCCCTTTAATATACTGTATCCAGCTAAAAGAAGTCCGGCTCGAGACACATGCTCTAGGTATTGGCCTTTGAAATTCCAAAAAAAACAAAACAAATTCTTGTATGATGTGCAACTTATGTAAACAGTATGTTCTGTCTTAAGGGTTTAGTAAATAGATGGGAATATTTTTTATTATTTACTATTCATATTTTTAAACTAATTTGAAAAATGCTTGACTATACAACACAGTTTTAAATTATTATACATTTTATTATTATTTTAAACAGTACTTTTATACTTACATTTTTATTTTATTGGTAAACATTCAGGACATCAATAGCCAAAATGTATAAATAATGCTAAATGCATTAAAATAAATGAATAATTCATATTTGAATACATGTAAAAATGGCAGCTACATTTAGTTATAATATCAAATTGGAAGGTTTATGGCAATTCCCAGCTCTACTCTATTTCTTATTTTGAAGTGTACTCGTATAATTAAATTTAATTCAATTTTCAAAGCAGTTAAACAGACCAAACAAAGACTGTAAAATAAGACTATCTGGATGTTTTGCAAACCAAAGACTAACCTGAATAGCTCTGCCGCTTGCTGAGATGTAAGCCTCCACAGTGGTGGTGTAGTCTCCTCCTGCAAACTTCTCCTTCTCTGTTTTCTTGCCCTTGACCACAGGGATGGCCATCAGCTCCTGGTACACCCGAGCATACAGGTCCAGAATCTGCAGAACCTGCGCACATGACAGATAAGAGCGGGAGGGTCAGAAACATGGTACAAATTACTTCTGGATCTGCATGGAAATAGTAAGTTGTGAGTGAGGTGTGATAGATCACATCTAACCTCCTCTGCAGCTTCCTCTTTAGTGGCAAACGCTGTGTGTCCCTCCTGCCAAAGGAACTCTCTGGTCCTCAGGAAGGGCTGGGGGTGTTTGAACTCCCAACGCTAAGAAAAGCAAAAAGCAGAATGAAGACATGGGCCCTTAATTTAGATGTGTTTGCAAAAGTGTGCTACTGAGGCTAAAACTGACCACGACGTTGCACCACTGGTTGAGTTTGATTGGCAGGTCTCTGTGTGACTGAACCCACTTGGCATAGGCAGGATACATCACTGCATCAATGAATGAAGAAATTGAATTCATTAAATAGATAATAAAAAGATGATAATCCAGGCCATTTAAGATACAGCTGCAGTTGCTCACCTGTCTCACTAGTGGGACGCACAGCGATGGGCTCCGCCAGCTCTGTCTTTCCTGATCTTGTCACCCAAGCAACCTAAATACATTTTTCTCTGAGTTGTAGTTCTCTTTTCCACACATTGATAATTCCAAATATTACATTATATGATCCACCATAATGATCTCATTTCAATTATCCACTATAAAAAGTACGCATTTAATCAAATTATGCAAAAATAATAATATTGTGAAATAGTTAAAAACATTTTTTACATGTTTTAAAATGTAATTTATTCCTGTGATAAAGCTGAATATTCAAAAGCCATTACTCCAGTCTTTAGAATCACAAGATCCTTCAGAAATCATTCTAATATGCTGATTTAGTATTCAAGCAAAATATTTTTTTTTTTTATCAATGCTGAAAACAGTTGTGCAGCTTCATTTTTGTGAAAATGTGATACATTTACATTATAAATGTCTTCGCTGTAATTTTTAATCAATTTATTGCTGAATAATATTAAGTATATAAATATGTATCAAAAGTATCTCTAGCCTAGTGGCCTAGTGTTGCTCATATCCTTTCATTCCTTTATTTCCATCTCCTCACCTCTGGAGCAAAATCTGCAATGTGGGTCTTCTCTTTCTCCAGGGCAGCCTGAGAGACAAACATGGGGAAGTAGCAGTTCTCCACACCCAGCTTCTTGATCTCCCGGTCAAAGAATTCTTTGATAGCCTCCCAGATAGAGTAAGACCAGGGCCTCAACACGTAACAGCCACTGACGTCGTAATACTCGATCATCTCAGCCTTGGTGATCACCTGAAAACAGCAAAAATGATGATTTTTACACAGCTGAAAAACAAAAACATTTACAAAATCATGTGAACAAAGTGTACCTGCGAGTACCACTCAGCCAGGTTTTCCTCTTTCTTTGCCTCCAGTCCCAGCCTACATTTGAATAACACAGTAAGTGTATAAATGTACTGTCCCTGCTTGCAAACACCACATTTCCTTAATGCAAAACTGAAATGTTCATAAACACAGCTTACAGTCTGAAAAAGATATTCAGACACAACAGAGTGCATTTGGGGTTTAGTCTTGGAGGACAAAACCAGTTGTGGCAGTACTAAAACAACTGCAAAACTTTCTCAAGTCTCCATTCAAAGAGTTATCAACATCTTGTGGAACCACAAAGGGCATTTGACAGCTCAGTGCTGCGATTTTGCCACTCACCGTGTCTGTTTCTTTGGCCCCTGGCCATTTCCTGCTCCACTTGCTCCAGAGTCTTGAACTTGTTGAGGTTTCTCTCCTCCTTTCTGTTGCTTGTGTCCTCCTCCTCCTCCTCCTCCTCCTCCTCCCTGCTTCTCAGACTTGTTCTCTCGCTCCTTGCGGCTCTTGTCTTCTCCTCCTGTGTTCCCTGAGGATCCTGGAGTGGTCACAGGCTTGTACTCCTCACCAGTGAGGGCTTTATACTGACCCTTCAGTTCAAGCAGAGTCTTCACTGCTTTATCAACTTGCTCCTAAATACAGATTAAAATCACATGAGCACAAAAATAAGGCCAGATTAATAATTAAATATTGCAAACAAATGCAAACCAACCTTAGGAGCTTTCTCTGCTTTAAGCCGTCTCCCTTGCTCCCCCTGCTGGGCTATGTCTGCAAACAGTGCTTGAGCCTGAGGGGAGGAGCTGGATTGAGGCTGGGAGGAGCTAAATTGGGGTGGGGCAGGGCTAGATTGTACAGGGGCGTGGCCTGAAGATGGAGGCACACCTGCTTTGTATTCCTGTCCAGTTTGCTGCTTGTACTCGGCTTTAAGACTGAGCAACTCCTTCACAGCAGCATCTATCTGATCCTGTAAAAATATAAGCAATTGTTGAATACTATTTACAATCATTTTAAAATCAGATACTTCAAAATTCAGAGCAAAACTGAAATAAGTCAAAACCTTGGGTGCCTTTTCTGTTTTCAATTTCCTCACAAGTTCTCCCTGTTGAGAGATGCGATCATAAATAGCCTTAGGAGAGCTGTCAGAGGAGCCAGACACTGCATCAGGCTGAACTGGAGTCAATGGAGATGCACCAGCAGGGGGAACTCTGGGTTTGTAGTCCTGCCCTATCACCTGCTTATATTCTTCCTTCAGAGCCAAAAGCTGCTTCACTGCAGCATCAATCTGGTCCTGGGGAGAAAAAAAATTATGCTTCTTTATTTAGAAGTAAATTGCAAATTACACACCATGATTTCTGAAATCACCATAGCAATAAAGAAATTAAATACAATAATAGTAGTAGTAGTAGTAGTAATAATAATAATAATAATAATAATTTGTTTAAAATACATTATGCATTATATAAA
>NW_015551089.1:738528-742310 GCF_001515605.1 Sinocyclocheilus anshuiensis | reverse complement strand
ATGCATGCTATTTATTTATGTATATTTAAACATAATATTTAAAAGATACAGTAACTGAATAAAATAAATAAATAAAAATCTTAGGGGGAAAAATGTATCCTGAAGAAAACATTAAATACTCCAATCTATAGAAAATAGATGTAACTATTATCTCACGTTTGGTGCTTTTTCTGCTTTCAGCTTTCTGACCACCTCCCCCTGTTCGGACACACGCCCATATATGGCAGCAGGGGAGGAGTCAGGTAAAGGGGCGGGCTGCGGGGGAGATGCTGTGGGAGGAGCCATGCCTGGTTTGTATTCTTGACTAGTGAGCTGTTTAAACTCAGCTTTAAGAGCCAAGAGCTGTTTCACTGCAGCATCTACTTGCTCCTGCAAAATAAGTTAGACAATGGTCAATAATTACTTCAATATTTATCACAGTTATAGACCGTTCTAAACTACTAACAGACGTATGTCATGATGTCCTGCTGTATACTACTTACACCTTCTAAAGATGCGGCCACATTTACCGCTGTTCTGCAGAAGTTTGTGGCATTTCAATAGAAAACTGTATGATCAAAAGTTTTGTGTGAGGAGAAAAAAGTTCCCCACACAGATTTCACTTGTGTTCAAGTTTGTCAAGCAAATTCCTGATCAAGAAAAAGCAGCTTGGTTTGAAAGTTACTTCTGTGTGACACTACATAGAAGATGCTATACTATATTTATACTAAAGGGATATATTTATACTAAAGGGATAGTTCCACCAAAATTAAATTCTGTTGTTCCAGACCTGTATGAATTTCTTTCTTCTGTTGAACACAAAATAAAATATTTTGAAAAATGTTGGTAACCAAATAATTCCACTGACTTCCATAGTATTTTTTTTTTCTCCATACTATGGAAGTCAATGAGGGCCAACAACTGTTTGGTTACCAACATTCTTCAAAAATGTTTATGTTCAACATAAGAAAGAAACTCATTCATGATAACAGAATTTTCATTTTTGGGTGCACTATTAATTTAACAATAGACTTTTTTTTTTTTCCTGCATAATTTTGAGAATGTGTCCACACCTTAAGACAGGATCCCAATGAAGCAGACCCTTATAAGCAAGTGAAAATGCTTAGAATGCAGAAGTGTGGCTAGAAAATGCTGTTTAGGTAGGCAGCTTGCTAGGTTATGCAACAGTGACTGAAACAGACCTTGGGTGCTTTTTCAGCCTTCAGTTTACTAACCACCTCGCCCTGCTCAGCAACACGAGTGTATGGACAACCGGTGGAGGCAGGGCTTGGACTTTCTGCTGTAGCGGTGGGGGCGGAGCTCTTCGGTGCTGGAGCAGATGTGGGTGGAGCCATGCCAGGTTTGTACTCCTGTCCGGTCAGTTGTTTAAACTCAGATTTCAAGGCCAAGAGTTGCTTTACAGCAGCGTCCACTTGCTCTTTAGGGGCCTTGTCTGTCTTGAGCTGCCTGACCAGGTCTCCCTGAGCCACAAGGCTGGAGTACAGGACGGAAGAGTCTCCTGGTGCGGCTGGCGCTGGGCTGGACACAGGAGCCTGCTTGGCTTTGCTCAGAGGAACAGACTCTGCCTTCACCTGAAGGAAGAACAATATGAATAGAGCGATCATTTTCTTCAACATTTGAAAACAAACTAATTAAGAGAACGAATAGATGATCCAGTTTAGTGCTCACAGGTTTAGCAGCTGTCTGGCTCTTGCTCTTGTCCTTGGAGCCAGCAGTGGGCATCTCTTTTGTGTGTCCATCTGGGATGTACAGCAAGACACAGGGACTCTCCTTGCAGCTGTGGGGGCTGAACAAAGAGGTCAAATTACAAACCGAGCATAAAAACAGAAAATTTATTATTCACAAGACACTGTGTTGAACGGATTAGAGGTGTAACCTGATTGGCTCATAAGGTTGATCACAGATATAGAAACCTCGTCTCTGCAGCTGTATGATGTCACCTTTCTTCAAGTCCTTCAGGCAAGGCTCTCCTAGCATCTTCTCCTCTATCTGGAAACAAAATATTCATTTTAATACATATCAACATTAAAACAATATATACAAAAGCTTTATTTATATTTCAAATAAATGCTGTTCTTTTAAACCTTCTACTCAAAAGATTCTAAAAATGTATTATGGTTCCCACAAAAATATCAAGTGTCACAACTGTTTTTAACATTGATAATAATACATTTTCTTGAGCACCAAATCATTACATTAGAATGATTTCTGAAGGATCATTTGACACTGAAAACTAGCTTAATGGCTTCTGAAAATTCAGCTTTGCATCACAGGAATAAATTAAAATTTTAAATATATCAAAAGAGAAAACAGCTATATTTAAATTACATATTAAATGATTGTTTTTACTGTATTTGACCAAATAAATGTAGCCTTGGTGAGCATAAGATACTTTTGAATGTTTTTGCATTTTTGCATCTTCTCATGTAATGTAGTAACATTCATAAATGTTATGCAAATCAAGTGTGTAATTATGATGAACATACAGTAAGACTAATATAATTCTGTCTTAACTATTTGTCACATTGCAAAAAGCCATTTATGTATTATGCATTTATGCATTATAGATTTATTTTCACAAATGAAAGTAGCCAAGCACAGAACAGAACGTTACTACCCAGACAACACCCCAACAGACTTGAGTACAACACCTTGCTGTTCTTGTTGATGTAATCCTTGAAATCGTCATCCTTGCCCAAAACCGGCTTGGTAATGAGGTGCTGGTAGTTGACGCAGACAGTGGGCACGAATGGAGCGCGGCTGGATTCAGCGAGCCAGGTGATCTTAGTAGTCTTTTTATAATCAGTGTTCTCTAGGTTCAGATGACCATCCAGAGACGTGATCGCTCCACTGGCATCCCTAAAGACAGCAAGACAGAAACTACATGTAACTGCACATATACATTCACACACATATCTTTTTTAAAAGAAATATATTTTTTACAGCAATGACACAAAATTGAGCTTAATGGCAGTAAAGACATTGTGATGCCTTAAAGGGGTCATATGATGCTGCTAAACATAACATTATTTTGTGTATTTGGTGTAATGAAATGTGTTTATGCGGTTTAAGTTTCAAAAAACACATTATTTCCCACATACTGTACATTATTGTTTCTCCTCTATGCCCCGCCTTTCTGAAATGCGTCGATTTTTACAAAGCTCATCGGTCTGAAAAAGCGAGGTGTGCTGTGATTGGCCAGCTATCCAGTGCGTTGTGATTGGCCGAATACCTCAAGCGTGTGACGGAAATGTTACGCCCCTTACCATATTGTGATGATGCCCTGTCAGGCCGGAGCGATGATTCAAAAACATGAAAATGAGGCATTCGTTGCATCAAGTGGGGACATAATTATGGATTATAATGACTTATACTGTCTTTTTAGCCTGCCGGCATTGTAGTCTACTCTCCCAGGATCAGGAAACATATGAAATATGCAGCACACATCTGAATATTTGGGTTGAAGTGTTCTGGAACAGTGTTGTAAATACAACTTAACCACTGATTTCTAGTCGTGTCCATTTTTGGAAGGCCAAACAAAGTAGTTTCGCTTTCACAATGAAACACAGTGTCACACACGGCGGCCTAGAGTGAGCAGAGGCCGGGGGATAAAGTGAGGAACGGCCGGAGGGCTAGAGTGAGCATAGGTGGCGGATTCGACGACGGAGCGTCCGGCGGGCTTGCGGCAATCACATGTGATGACCCTGGGCTGTGCCTTCACGACATGGCGGCGGCAACAACAATACTACAGCGAGAATAAAAGTTACGCCTTCTTTCTTTGC
>NW_015551089.1:735938-738334 GCF_001515605.1 Sinocyclocheilus anshuiensis | reverse complement strand
TTTTAAAAAGCCTTTTTCCAAAAGGTACATCTGGAAAAAGGGGGGTCGTCTTATATTCGGGCCAATACGGTGTGTATATATTATTATTTTTTTATTATTTTATTATTTTATTTTATACATTGTAAATAATTTTATCTAATGCTAATGCGCACATGATTTGACATGTGCAGAGAGAGAGAGAGAGAGAGAGAGAGAGAGAGAGAGAGCGAGAGAGAGAGAGAGAGCACAGCTCTCAGCGTAGCTAATAAATGCAGTTTAGCCTTGGAAAAAGTTTTACTAAGTAATCTACACATTTATTTGATTATAACTAAGTCTATGATTGTTTGAATATACCAAGTGATTAACTGACTTTATTTAATATTGAAATAAACATATATTTACTTTTTTTTCAGTTTTACAGTAAAGAATAATAACCAACAAAAGTTACGCCTCAGGATTTTATTCCAAAATGTTCACTATTCATCTAATGGAGCACAATCATGTTCTGTGAGGGCAGAATACACATTTGTAATGTTACAAAAGATTTCTTTTTCAAGTAAATGCTGTTTTTTTTAAGGGATAGTTCACCCAAAAATGAAAATGACCCAAATGATTTACTCACCCTCAAGCCATCCTAGGTGTATATGACATTCTTCTTTCAGATTAATACAATCGGAGTTATATTAAATAATGTCCAGGCTAATCCATGCTTTATAATGGGAGTGGATGGTAGCCCAAAATTTGAAGTCCAAAAAATTGCACCCATAGAAGAATGTCATATACACCTAGGATGGCTTAACTTAACTTAAAGGGTTAGTTCACCCAAAAATGAAAATTAGTAAGCAGCTCCGGGTGGATTTCATTTTTGGGTGAACTAACCCTTTAACTTAATCCTCTTCGTCCCACGTGGGACATAAGGCCGCCTCTTGGATGGGGGTTGGGCGTGAGGCCAACTACCTCACACCGTAAAAGTAACGAAGTTACAGAAACCGCAATAGTAGGATGGCTTGAGGGGGAGTAAATCATGGGGTAATTTTCATTTTTGGGTGAACTATCCCTTTAACTTTCTCTTAATGGCTGCTGAAAATTCAGCTTTGCCATCACAGAAATAAATTACATTTTAAAATAGGGTTGTGACGGAGCACAAAAAGTGAGGTGGCATGAATATTTTTTGGGGGAGCTGCAATGAAAATTGTGTTTCGTTCACATTAATGATTTTAAATATTTGTAAAATCACTTCTAATTTCTTGATGAATAAAACCTTAAGTGGTGTTGCACCTTTAAGGCAGTGCTAGCCTGATTTTAACAATTTTGTTCTGAGAGTTTTACCTGTGGATTTTGGTGATTATGATGTTTCCCCAGTTGATGAAGGTGACTGTCTCACCCTCTGTGAAAGTTTCTGCATCAGCTCCCTCAATAAGGACCTTTGGCCCGTACCACACCTGCTTCATTCCCACATCTGCATTCTGCAAATCCCCACAAGATAGGATGTCACTTCACTTAACATGTCTCTCAATGACTGTGACAGCTGCTAAAAATATTTTTTTTATAACACTGACAAGTCCTTTAGGTGCGTGTGCTTGCCGGTTTTATTACCTTGGGATGTTTGGCAACCTCTTTCATCTCCTCCTTGGCCTCAGAAATGCAGACTGGAACAAACTGCGAGCTTAGTAGGGCAGTGTATCTTGGGGCTATTGGGTCAATGACCTATACAGGGAGTGAAAGAGAGGGGTACAACTATTTCTTTAGATCAGTGGTTCTCAAACCTGTCCTGGAGTACCCCCAGCCCGGCACATTTTGTATGCCTCCCTCATCTATCACACCTGATTTAACTCATCAGCTCATTAGTGGAGACTGCAAGACCTGAAGTGGGTGAGTCAGATATAGGGAGACATACAAAATGTGCAGTGCTGGGGGTACTTCATGGAGAGGTTTGAGAACCAATGCTTTAGATAATAGTTTACAACAAAAAATTAAACTAAAGCTTCTTTGCTCTCACACTGCTCAGTATGGATCGACAGATGAAACCGGATGAGTGAGGACAGGTAGAAAAGAGTGAAATGAATAGCAGGGGAAGCCAAACAGACTGTAACAGCCACAGAGGTGCATATTGACTGCCCATAACTGCTTGCAGCCTTTATTTCAGTAGGTTTACAACATCAACAGTGGAAGTATTTATTTTCTCTGACTGGGACATGAGGAAGTTGACCACCATTACCAGGTTTTCAGAGAGAAATCAAGAGCAAAAGGTTTGAAACATGTCACTGGGGAGCGCTAAAGCTAAATAAGTTTGGCTGAACAACATGAATTGTTCTGTACCAATGTATGTTCACTTTCTAGAGAATCTGCCAGAAGCTGTATGAGGGGAGGAAATGGGCGATAGCACAAACACAGACACAAGCTGCATATGGGAAGAA
>NW_015551089.1:712408-735928 GCF_001515605.1 Sinocyclocheilus anshuiensis | reverse complement strand
AAGCAAAATATTTGTGCCATAAATGATTTCAAGGTGCATGATTACAGACCAGGCTGTCCAACTGGACATGCATGAGCGACAAACTTGAAATCCTTGATTTCAAGCTATTCTGTGCTATATCCATAAATGTAATTTCACTGTCTACTGTACGCAAAATTAGTGTGACCTGGTCTTTATTTAACGAATGATGATTCTCAGTGTAGACAGACCTACCACACTATTGAGTGTGCTTTTTTTCTGTAAGGTCAAACTTTTGTTTTATGTTAAGATGGCTGCCAGGAAACGGCAATATATTTGTGTTCCACAGAATAAAGAAAATCATAAGGTTTAGAATGATTAAATGATGAGAGATTTTTCATTTTTGAGTGAAGAATCCACGACAGAATACATATTCTGCCAGATGAATAATCTGGACTTTTGTGAAAGCCAAAGTATAGAAAGCCAGGGAATAGAAAGTTAGAGGGAAAGAAGGAACAGACAATGCAGGGGGCAGAGGAAACTCGAGGAAGAGGAACAAGAGGAAGAAGGAAGGAGTAGGAGTACCTTTTTACAGCTAACTGGCAGCTTGTAAACAGAAGAGTGAGATGCACTTTAATGTAGAGCAGGGGACACAGAGCTCAGAGACAGACAGAACGCGAAGTGTTTCAATGTGATATCACAATCACTTAAATCAGGCCACTTTGACCATAAGCTGACTCTATTAGAAGAAACTAAAACCATTGGCTAAAATGTCTCTGAATAAATTAAGAGGCTTTAGAGATCCTGGCTACAAAAAAACAATAACATTCCTGCTCTTAGACAAATTAGTACCAAGGGTTGATGGTGTTAAATGGAGTTAAACCAAAAATGAAATCTCTGTCATCATTTACTAACCCTCACATCATTCCAAACCCTTTTGTTTTCTGTACCTCCAATGAAAGTCCAATTCATCAAAACTTTCAAGCTTCAAAGAGTACATAAAGACATTGTCAAAGAAATCCATATGAATGAGCAGTTTAATCCAAGTCTCCTAAAAAACATGATTAACTCATATGATGAAAAGATCCAAATTAGGCTTTTATGCACAAATGTACAACACTGATCAACGCACATACATACAGATCATCAAATATGGTCAATGAAAGGTCTACCGTACTTGCGTGACAGTAAAAACAAGCATGAAAAACTTGGTTCTTGCATGTCAAACAAGCATGCCTGCATTTCTGCTTACCATATTTCACGTGACCTGTGTTTGCGTGTTGATCAATGTCTATGTCTGTGAATAAAAGCCTAATTAAATCTATTTATGACAAAGTACTTGTGTCTTGATTAAACTGCTCGATTCATACAGATTATTTTTACATTATCTTCATGAACTTTTTAAAACATAAAAGTGGAATGGGCTTTAATTGGAGGAGCAGAAATCTCTCAGGTTTCTTTAAAAAATATCTTCATCTGTGTTTCGAAGATGAAAAAGTCTTGCGGTTGGGTTTAGAACTACACTTTTTTTTGCTTGGAAATCATTTTTGGGTGAACTATCCCTTTAAAGGAATCACTCAGCCAAAAATGAAAATGTATGTAAATGATGACAGAATTATCATTTTCTGAAGAACTATTTCATTAAAGAAAAGCATGAGAAAATGAATGGTGCCAAACCAAGAAAAGAAGAGAAGGCTGAAGCTTGCAGTAATGAGCAAAGTGTTAAAGCGCGCCAGACATGCTTGATGCAAGTAATGAAGTGTAGAGGATTAGTGTCAGATTACTTGAATAAACATGAAAGCACAATTAAAAGCTACACAAAAGCAGTGCTTCCTGTTAAATTAAATTAATTTTAAGAAAATAACATCCATTTTTTCTGACTTAAACAACAACAATTAAATGCAAGTGCATTTAGGTAAGTTAGGCACAGAGAATGAGAAAAGTGGGAGCGAGGGAGGCGTGCAAATGTAAAAAGGCAAGACTAAGTAGAGCACTAAAGGTGAATGCACTGAGGGTCTGGTGAGCTTAGAGGCTAAAGTCTTGAAAATTTGCATAAAAAATACAAGTTTTTCTTGACAGAAAATCACTGGGAATGTGCAGAGATGCTAGCCAGCTGTTCAGTTTAAGGTTTTTAAACTAATGAATGAATGGGACGACAAGGACCAGCTGGAGATCAGGTGCAGCCATGATGAACCCAGGCAAGATTTTAATATTTACCTTCTTGTTGAATGCCCAGATCTTGTCCCACTCCATATTGACTACCGATCTCGAGCCTCCCTGTAACAGAGCGGAACGGACAGAAAATGAAAAAGAATATGAATCAAATTGAGTTTGATTAAATAAATAAATCTGAAGTGTAAAGACTGCACGTGGATGAAACTATTTTTATAACTAGAAATTTATTTAAAAAAAAGACTAACTAATTTACACATTTTTTAAATATAATAATTAATTCATTCATTAAAATAGTTAAACAACTGTTTATGAGGACATAAAATTACTGTCAGTACTGTTTTATAAAATGTGTAATTTACAGTGATTTTACTAGTGTCATGCCAAAGAAAAGCCCCTACTATGGTAAAATCAGTGTAACACACAACCTTGTGGCTTAATGCGTTTGAATTCATTCCCAAAATTGATTCTAATTGTGAGAAAAACACATACCTGAGCATAAATAAATTGTTTGAGTCCCTCGACAGTCATTCCTCTACGCAGCACACCTCTGACTGTGGGGAAACGAGGGTCATCCCTGCAGGAAGGAAAGATAAGGAGAGAAAAGTTTAATCATGCAATCCAAAAGAGCTCTTTTCTATAAAGTCCAGAAAGTGAGGGTGATACACACCAGCCATCCACATAGCCCTGGTTGACAAACCAGGTGAGCTTCCTCTTGGAGAGCAAAGTGTTGTTAAGATTGAGTCTGGCGTATTCCCAGATGTACGGTTTACGCAAACCAAGGGCATCTATTACCCAGTAGAACTGCTCGTCTCTGTCGTGATACTCAGTGGTACGTAAGGCATGTGTGACCCCCTCAACGCTGTCCACAATGGGGCACGCAAAATCATATGTGGGATACACTCTGGGTGAAGGGAGTGAAAAAGAAGAGGACCATCAGTTAGAGGAAGCCATCATTTGGCACTATTCAGTAACACGATGCATGTGTGATGTTCACTCACTTGTAAGTATTGCCGGTGCGAGGATGAGGAGCGTTCTTGAAGCGGAACAGTGTGGGGTCACGCAGGCAGCCGTTGTTGGAATTCATGTCGATCTTGGCTCTCATGCAGCAGGTCTGGCCAAACTCTGTGCCCTTCTTCATTTCCTCCCACATCTGTATGTTCTTCTCCACAGCTATGTAGATAGACCACATGTTCAGTACAACAGCTCAAATCACCTTTCCTTTGGAGACAACAAATATTAAGACCGGCACTGGTGATGCTCACAGTTGCAGCGGTTGCGAGACTCCACCCTTTGCTCTCTTTCTTGTTTCATGGCGTCTGGAGGAGTGTCGTCTATATAGGCCTTGCCCTCCTGTAGAAGCTTCTCTCCCATGCGCAGGATGGTGGGAAAGTGATCACTTGTGTAGGTGAACTGGTCCGGTTTGATCTGTAGCATGGCCACGTCCTCCAAGATGACCTGTAGCAAAAAGGTGTTAGCATAGCCAAAGCGGTCTTCAAAAAATTGTTTGGATATTGTACATGTTGTAGACATGCATTGAGGCTTAGTGATCATTCCAGAGATGCTGGTTCAAATATGGTTTTCTCACACAATTAGTGTAGGGAAACCCCTTGCTTTTGTTTTTTTGGAGGTAATAGAGGATATGGACCATTTATAGAGGACAAGGACCATAATTCTGTATGAAAGGGGGCAAAATGTCATACCTTCTCAAAGTCCTCTTTCTCTTTCTCAGGATTGGTGTCATCAAAACGCATGATGAGCTTGCCCTTGAAATTGACCTGGTAGTGCTGATTGAGTAGAGCTGCCTTGGCATGACCGATGTGCAGGTATCTGAGGAGTTGGAACGATAAATACTTTAAATTACTTTATTTTGGATCAAATAAACTCAGCCTTGGTGAACATTACAGACTATGTATATTGTGACTGATGTTCATTGTATAGACCAGTGTTTCCCAACCTTTTTTCAGTCGCGGCACCCTTTGGAAAGATGTTTTTTTTTTACATTTTAGCAATTTAAAAATATTAAAAAATATTTTTTTACACGGCACCCCTGCTCTCGACAGACGGCACCCTGGGCACCCCGGTTGGGAAACACTGGTATAGACAACACTACTTACCCACTAGCCTCAGGGGGGAAACGCACCACTACTTTGCCTATCTCAGCACCAGGGAGCTCCACAAACTTTCCCAAATCCTGCTTTTTTTCCTTCTCCACAGGCTAAAAACATAGTTTGGGACAAATTAACAACTTAATTAATATAAGGTCCATGTTAATATAAGGTTCATTAATATAAGGTTCCATGTTCAACATTTAGCCAGGTTGACTTCAATTTTAACCGTAAAAATTAATGTCATTTAAAACTCAAACTTTAAATTTCTAACTTTTTTTCCCTCAACAGAATACGTAAAACTGCAAAACCTGCAATACCACATTTCCCTGGGATAGTAATATACTCACAGTGGCTTTGATGGCAGAGATCTTGCTGGCCCATTTGCTGCCCACTGAGCTGAATGGCACCTGAGAGCTCAGGAACGAAAACCAGCGGCACAGATGAGGGTAGGAGTTTGGCTTGGCCTGTGACTCGCCATTTCCTGTGGATGAAGCACCATATCGACTTTCGAGAATTATTTATATATAAATAATGTTCTAATTTGACTTATAGCTAAATGACTGACCTTTGAGAGCAGCCCAGACGCAGAGGTCAGCCAGGGTCACACTGTGACCCACCAGGAAGGTTCTCAGTGCCAGAGCTTTATCCAGATCACCCAGAGCAGAAGAGAGATCTGACTGACCACAGAGACGACGGGCACTGAACTCCAACCAGTGATCAACCTGCAAATGGCAGAACAAGATCAACAACATTAACCAATGAAATATTTGGAATTTGTTATAGAGTGCCAGTGAAACATAGTATATGATTCTTAAATCTAACCTCAGTTTGCTCCATCATGTTAGAACCATAGAGTCCCAACGCCGGAGCCACTCGGGCAAGATAACGCGTGATGGAGTTCACGTCACTGAACTGCACCTTACTGAAGGAGAAATAAGGAAATAAGACAGAATGATGCACATAAATAAGTATACAAGAAAAATATATTTTCTTTTGTCCCTAAAAGGCTTTAACTATAATACATAAAGCATGCTCATGCAGGCCCTATACTCACTCAGAGACATGGAGCATGGTGTCTTTGCCCTCCTCCACAGAGAGATTGACGCTGCCCTTCACATGCTCAGCAGTCAACAGCGCCCCTACAGGCAGAAAGGTGAATTACAGTGAAAACCGTCGATGCAAATCTAATACTGTACCTGCTGTGTGCAAAGTCATGCAAACAACTCTAAAATGAAAATGACACGTTCCTGCATTCGGTCATTTATTTCCAAATCCCAAATCCACTTTTTTTCCAATATTATTGTGCAAATACATACAAATATACTATTGCAAAAAAAACAAAAACATAACTGTCATTGATTTGTGTACAACATATTTTATGCCACCAATATTTTCCTTAAACTGATGTAACCGAACTGTCACAATAGCATGCACTTTTTAAAAAATCTTAAACATGGGGTGAGGTTGAGTGAGCAGAAAACATAAAAGAGTGCAACCTCAAATGAAACAAAAACAGACGTGCTTTCATTATAAGGTTACATTATGAGATATCAAAACAAAAACAAACTGATCAAACAGGTCCATCCAGATTCTGTGCTTATGTACTTTGCAAACCATTTATGTGGTTTATCTAGTTCATTGCCAAGAAACCTTCATTAACAACATTTATTTTATTTTTAGTCAGCTAAATGCACAAGTCAATTACATATACATAAATTTATATTTTCTGCACTTGCCCAAAAATGTGTGGTGCATTTTCCCTTGTAGAGACATATTACATGCATAATAGTTTTGATGAGTCAACCATTCTCGTGATAAGTTTATTCAATTATTAGCTTTTATAGGGTTTTATTTGTTAAATTTTATTTTTACTCCAACATTTAAATGTCTTATTCTTTTATATATGCCTGTTGACTTTTGCCGTTTATCTAAGGTGATTTTGGAAGTTTTTTTAAACGTTTCTTATTGAATTGGTTCCACATTGTTTGCTGACTTTTACTTTATTTAAACGTTGTGTCATTTTTTTATTTTATTTGACATCAAAGTTATTTGTTATTTTATATTAGGCATAGCCTGCCCTATAGCATGGTGTATTTGTTTTGTTCATAAAAGTTCTATGTTTTATGAGTTTGACGTTGTATTCTGTTGTTGCCTTCAAGCAATTGACGCCTAACTGCCGCTAATTCAAAAGTGCTATTTAAAAGCGACGGAAAGCGAGGAAAAGAGGGAAAATTCAAACGAACTAACAACGAACAATTGCTTTAGACCGAATTTCCGCTATTTCAAAGTGAACGTAAAATGCGCACGCCGCTTGTACAAGCTATTTGCTAGGAAAAGAGGGAACACCCTGCCCCGCGGTGATACCGGTATTACCGGTGTTGTCACACGTCGATTAACCGGTGGGAAAATTTCCTCACCGTCACAACCCTAATTCTCAGTGTCTTAAAGTACTATTTGTATCAACATGAACATTAAGGACTTAATAATATCCCATAATACAGTCGAATAGAAAACAATTTACAATAGAATTGTATTAATTTACTGCACTGGATACAATGAATATCAATAAGCACTATTTACAGCATTTATTAAAATATATATTTTTGAACAGAGTGTATTGAGAAACCTCCACACAGCTCTAACATACATGGCCGTTTTCTGCTTTATGCCTGCCTGCATGCAAGTTCGCAGAATTCCATTTATGATGAAAAAGAGGTCTGACAAGTAAAATTTCTGAGACACTCAATTACTGCATAAAACCAGTCACACCCATTTTGGGTTTTGGTTTACTACGTTCCCACTGGTTTTGCACACATCTGAGTAAGCGATGCCACTTCATTTCTAACTTCACTCCATTATGGGCCCATTACAACGATTACACACATGCAAACAAAGATTTCTGACAAAAAGAGTCGAATAATCCTGCTGCTCAAAGACAGGTGTGAGGTAAACAGATTCAGACATAGCTTTCAAATGACTTGCATCAGCCAGTGACACTGCTTTCTCAGCACAGGATGGCACACTTCAATTCATTTCACCAACAACAAAAGTCATTCAGCAGCTCTATTCGCATTTTTATATCTTAAATACATGGTGAAACGGCTCTGAAATCAACATAAAACAAATTAGCTCAAACAAATCCTTCGTTTTCCTCTGTATGTGACTGAAAACCTTTAAAACTCCGTCATAATCATGAAAACACGCACAAATTATACTTCTGGTTCACTTTGACTAAAGCACCAAACAACTACTACTGTCAGTGTTCTTGCTTTTTATCTATTAACAATGAAAGCAGTGGAAGTCAATTAAGCGGGGGGAAAGGGAGACAGAATTTAGATATGCCACGATGGCACGGGGTTACTCTACATGTCAGTCCATTGAGCCACAGCCCGAGCTCAGTTGCAAAATGCATTGTATATATGCAACACCTCGCATGTGTACTTACCTAGAGGTGGGTTGCTACTGTTGATAGTCAAGTTTAGTGCCATGTCGTTCCTCCTGGTCTGCTTGTAATGGCCCTGTCACACTTCCAGCATCAAACTACTTTGCGGCCACAAAGCTGCTCAGCGCCGCCTTCTGCGAGTGAGAGCACAGCACTAGAATGATCCGGGAAACCTGAACCCTGAAACAATGGTTCCGGTTATTTTCGAATGCTGTGTTATTAGGGCCTTTCGCACCGCAGGAACCTTTTCATAGTACCAGAACTAATTGTGTGCCCCCTGCGTGCTTCTTTTGAAATTGGCAATCATAATGTTGAAAAACAATAAGGTGCTATAGTAAAATTATACGGTAGAGTTTCCAGTCACCTTTCGCTTTTGTTATTGTGAATGGTGACTGACGCTGTCAGTTACTTTTTGTAATATAGGTTTGTAATACAGATGTTTAAAGTCTATTAACGTAAATTACAAATCTCAAATCTTAAATATGATAGAAAGGGTCACAATTGTGAGATATACAAATTTGAAATTATGAGAATAGGCATGTGACACATTGCAAAAGAGACATGTAAATCCCTGTGCTTCCTAAAGGAGGCGCTGTACGCCTTCAAAATGCATCGATCGATTTTAGTTCAGGTGTCAATAAACTGAAAGTAGAAGACATATATTTGTATGTAAAGATGTTTTGGAATTAAGTAGATATTTTAGCTGTAAGGTCTTGAGAAATGTATGAAGCCTAGTTCTACTGACAATTGCATTGTTGTAGAGTACAGTGCAGTGTCAAGCCTACATTCATAATTTGATTTCACTTTCACTTTTTAGGCATTGGATTTAGCTTTATTTAACCTTTTAGCAATTGTAATATACCTTGAAACGGCATTATAATTTGAATCCCTCACACTCTTTCTTGACCTGGGAAATAAATCATTACTATATTACTGTAAAATGAAATTATGATACTATTAGCATAAATATATAAATAAATGGCAACCTGCAAATACAAATGAGACCTCAGCCAACTCAGCCTATGGTGTAGGCCTATTGGTAATACATCATCATGAAGGAATGGCAAAACCTGATATATGCAATAATAGTCAGAAAAATATATTTTTTAATTTAATTAAACATTTTTTTTTTATGGAATGGTTTATTAAACCTTAAAAATAAGATGAAAACATATAATGCAATGCAGTACATTGATGATTTAGAGATCAAATAAACATTGTATCATATCTGATACACACATTTTTGCATGAAAAAAAAAGTATAGATCAAGTAAACCTAAGTTGCTTCGGAAAAACAACAGGTTTTTCAGCAAGTTTTGATCATGATGTTGATAATTTAGAGCAGGGGTACCCAAACTCGGTCCTGGAGGGCCGGTGTCCTGCAGAGTTTAGCTCCAACCCCAATTAGACACACCTGAACAAGCTAATCAAGCTCTTACTAGGCATGCTAGAAACTTCCCGGCAGCTATGTTGAGGCAAGTTGGAGCTAAACTCTGTAGGACACCGGCCCTCCAGGACCGAGTTTGGGCACCCCTGATTTAGAGGCTTTGAAATATGATCTGATACTTTTAGTTCATAAATAATGTGCAAAGTAACAAATAGCAATCCATCAACAATCCATCTCCACACATTTTTTTTTTTCAAGCTAGTTTTGTTTTTGTTTACTTTTGTTTTCAGCCTCTATTGATTTTGCCTTAATAACTATAAAGACATAAAGACCCTGAGCTTAGCTTAGGTACAGCTGACAGAAAACAGCACATCATGATGCTGAACCTCTATCCAGCTGATACCATAACTATCTGATTTGTTTTCATCCACGGTCATTAATCTACCTGGCAGTGCAATAACTCCTCGGACCAGCTCTCATACTTCTCTCGTCCATCATGACAGATTTGTCTGAGTATATATGTGGTAAATTGTCATTATTTCCCCATGTTTTTTGGTTAAAGATTAATGAGATAAAGACATAAAGTGCTTTTCATGCAGTCAATGAAAGTGCCTCTCCTACGCTGTACTTCATTAGAGCCCATCCAGCACATGCTCTACTCCCACCAACAAAGCTCTAACAGGTTGGAAGCGCATTTGCATTCACTCCTAGTGAGACTCTGGCGGTAATATGCAGCATCAGATTTTTTTTTTTCTTTCCAAAAGCAAGAGACATAAAATTCCAATAATGCCTGATGCCACAGCAGGTAGGCTATACCACAGACTGATGAGATATGGAAATGTGACTTGTTTGTTCAGTCAGGTCTGCAGTCGCAGCTGACATTTTCACACATAAAGCCAGTGTATGCATATTAATCTCTTGAACGATTCCATATGTGAAATCACAGAAGCGGTAGAGAGGGGGGGAAAAATCCCCTCTGAATTACGCAAGACTGCTGTGTAATGAATGCGAAGCTAATAGCTGCAAGACAGAAGCTTCTTATTCATTGACATTGGCAACAAATGTACTTTTTGTACTGCACTGCATAAAAATAAGGTTCTTAATCAGCATCAATGGTTTCGTGAAGAACCTTTAACATTTATAAAACCTTTTCACTGCACAAAAGATTCAATGGAAAAGGGTTCTGTAGATTACACTAGGACAAAAATGGTTCTTTTAAAGGGATAGTTCACCCTAAAATGAAAATGATATTATTATTTACACACTCTCCACTTGTTCCAAACCTGTATAAGCTTCTCTCTTCCGTTAAACACAAAAGTTAATTATAAGATGTCTCTGAAAGTTATTATATGCTCTTACACACAGAAGCAAGGAATATGTATATATGGAATGTAAACTTCTATATTCTGTATGGGAAATACAGTACTATTCACACAATAATTTGCCATATTTATACCTACCAACATGTTACTTATTTTAGTCCTTAATGATTATTATTAAAAATAATAACAATAATAATAATAATTATTATTATTATTATCATTATTATTTTAAGTTATTTTCAGTGTTATGTCCTTAATGTATAATCCACAAATATTATCATTTTTTCTTTTTATTTTATTTTATTAATATATATTGTTAATATTGCTGTTTTTAAAGTAATCTTTCTTTCAATCCGTTGTATTGATTCCTCCTTAATAAAAAATCAATAAAAGACAGCAGCATTTTAGAAGTGAGATAAGAAAAGAAATTGCGGGAAGAGTTTCTTTCTTCCTTCTTTTCCCATGTTAACTACATTGCAGACTTGACAACATCTTCATTAGACCTCATATCGAGTATGTAATTACCGAAGAAGTGAAGAGCCTTTTGAAAGATCAATCTTGGCGCCGTAATTGTCTTGTCATCTCATTCAGATGGGAGGTCCATGTGAGAGGAGAGAGAAATTGCTTTGTCAGCTACACTTTGTCATTTTCTCATCTGGTAATAATGGAGTCACTCGAAGACATTAATGCACTTGTTCACTTTCAGATTTTTTATTTTTTTTGGAAAGATTGAGCACAAGGTTTTAGTCTTGTTGTAATAGGCCTACCTGAAGTACTCAAACAATCAATAAAAGACAGCAGCATTTTAGAAGTGAGATAAGAAAAGAAATTGCGGGAAGAGTTTCTTTCTTCCTTCTTTTCCCATGTTAACTACATTGCAGACTTGACAACATCTTCATTAGACCTCATATCGAGTATGTAATTACTGAAGAAGTGAAGAGCCTTTTGAAAGATCAATCTTGGCGCCGTAATTGTCTTGTCATCTCATTCAGATGGGAGGTCCATGTGAGAGGAGAGAGAAATTGCTTTGTCAGCTACACTTTGTCATTTTCTCATCTGGTAATAATGGAGTCACTCGAAGACATTAATGCACTTGTTCACTTTCAGATTTTTTATTTTTTTTTGGAAAGATTGAGCACAAGGTTTTAGTCTTGTTGTAATAGGCCTACCTGAAGTAGTCAAACATGAACAGCAGATGGTGGTGTGTGACTTTTGGTTTATGGCTGTTGGCTTTCGCTGTACTTTTCCACACTGGAACAGCAGCTTGAAGGACGGCACGTGTACACAAAAAACCCAGCCATGCACGGTTTCCTAAAAACTATATTGAGAATGCAAAATATTACTCCTAAAACATCACTAAACACTAAAAAAACATTTTGTGTTTTTCTTTAACTGTCTGAACTGCAGTAGCTAATCCCATTTCAAGCACAGCAACATTGACTTTACAGGTTACATGACCTTTATTTGGCTGGGATACAGCTTTTAAACTTAAATTCTGTCTGACGGCCAGGTGTTAGAGACCCGCATTGAGTTTTTGTACGGTCGCCTGCAGCAGGGTTTAACACAAAAATGCAGCACCAGCACTGGCAATATCACTTGAGCCTTGGATTTCAGAAGTCAGCTTCTAAAAAGATCTCTCCACTTTTCTTGGTACAGAGAGAGAATTTCTCCTGTTTGCTGGGGTTACATCTGTTGTTTGAAGAGATTGGAATTTCAAATCTTGATATTACATTTCAATATTCATTCAAGGGCTAGATTTAGATGGTTAGCGTGGACCAGTCAGCCTGTGCTGATAAATAAACCATTATGGGGACAAAAGAATCCACTGATGGCAATTCTGACAAACACAAAAAATGTGAGCAACGTATTGTATGCATTACACATATTGTATTATAATCTTTATTTTTCCAGTGTCAGACTGATTTTTGGAGGGCTTAAAAGTGAAATTGGACTTGTATAAAATTGGTATTTTCACATCACAGCTCAGTATAGTTTCTATTGAAGAAATATGGTACTTGTGGTGCCATCAGCCAATCAGATTTGTCATGACGTCATTGCTCTGAGAGATTAGTCACATGGCATTTACACCTCAAGTGATTGGCTTAAAAACCTGCTTAGAACAGAGTGCCTAATGGTGCCTTCAAGTCCTGGGAAGTTCGTATTTACAAGTTGGGAAGTCATTATTACGACGTCAGGTGCATTCTAATTATTTTGATCAAGCAAGGTGGCAATGTATTTCTACAAAAAAAAAAAAAAAAAAAAATCAGCAAGATTTTCTAACTACTTGTACAAAATGATGAATAAAGAATGCACATCAGGTGAGTTTTTGTTATGTATTTATCCAATTTATGAAGGTTTTGTAAATTAAGTATTTATATGTTCTATGTATGCACTGTAAAATATGATGGTATTTTGTACATGCAACTTAGTTTTATTGTAAATGAAAAAAAAAAACCTTTCTCACAAATTTATGGTCAATACAGTACAGTACAGTACAGTACAGTACTAATTTACAGTACAGTAAAACCAATACAGGTTTTCTTGCTGACACACCCCCAACTCAGAAACTCTGGGCTTAAAGAACATCTCCCACTATTAATTACTACTTTGTGGTGGTGTTCATGTGCATTTAACTCATAAATATGATCTTTCTGACACTTGAACCATAAGAGCAAAGACATATGCAGATTGCATACTTATAAAAGGCTGCGTCAGCCAAGCAATTGCCATTGAGACATTGAGATGAATGGGAGATGAATTCTAATTAAAATCATGAATTCTTCATGTACTGTATTAGACCTCCTTTATTTCAAACTCTGTACATTACATTTTGTTGGGAACTGTTAACTCAGTAGTGTTTATTCCACAATTTTGCACTATTGTTTTTCAATATAAACCAGCAGAAGACAGTCATGTTTGACCATTGTGTTCGTATCTTGCACAACACAGTGTTCTTATAATGTGGCATACAAGTTAACAGAATATAAAGAAATGTGTTTAAAAAAAACCCCCCACAAAAATATGTTCTATGTGAATGGCTCCTTATATGCATTTCGATGTGCTGTAGGTAGTGGCATACAAGTTAACAGAATATAAAGAAATGTGTTTAAAAAAACCCCCCCACAAAAATATGTTCTATGTGAATGGCTCCTTATATGCATTTCGATGTGCTGTAGGTGAAGGAAAATGGTCAATGGACTTACAATATCACAATTGACAGATATACAAAAGATTCTCTCATTTTAAATGATTCAGTAAGCTGAACCCTTAGGGAAGAAAAATCACCAATGAAATCTCTTATATCTCTATTGCACAAGTGGAAGTGGAACAGATGATTAGCGTAAATCTGCCTCTCATACTTTTCTCCTGAGAAAAAGACTCACCTTTAGAGTTAGAGAGAAGATCAATATTGTCTCACACTGAGCTCAGATTTGCCAAGATACTGAAACTGCTATCAAAGGTACAACGCTTCTCATCAGATTCCACTAATGCTTAATCAGCTCTATAGTCTTACTTTATGTCAACAATTGTCTTATTTGAGTCTATTTTAATTTCTCCAAAGGCATTTTAGCAAAAAAAAAAATGTACTCTTAAAAAAACTTGTAAGAAATGTAATTGGGATTGTATTAATTCTCCTGAGCTACATAAAAGCGAATGTTTAAGAAATACGATTTTCCTCTGGGTAGTTCAAAATTAGTCAGAGCTGAAGATCCCCAGGCAGAGAACTGTTGTCCATAAAACATATTCTTTTCATAGTACTGCTGTTTGATGAATTCTGAAGATGCATGATGAATTTACCACATTGTTAGATTTAAAAACTCCAGATATCTCTTTTGTTCTTTTTTACTGTCATTAGCCTCGACAGAATATTTTTCAGCCACACAAACTTTTCAGCAACCTGCATATGCAAGACGGATCTGTCACTTTGAATGTCTTTGTGTTGAGTATGAAAAATGCAACTTAATTAAGCTGTCTGTCACCTTTGCTTGTGCAACTATTCAGATGGCACAGTGTGTAATGTCTCGAGTATTTTTAGGTTTATGTGATCTGTATAGGTCTGTGATGTTCACACAAGGTAACCATAAATATGAACTCTCCAGGGTCTCATTTTTAAATGTTATACTACTGTGTAAATCATTAAATGACTTGGCTGTTGGCATGCATAATTCCCCCATTAATGGTGTTTGGTTGTATATTTCTCCAGTGGGATAACAGCAGACATGCAGCCGCGTGTTCATCAGTGACTCTGCAGCAATAATTTGCCATTTTCTTCTTTCGCTGTCTAACTTTATCTTCATCATGCTCCAGAAAGGGTAAAAGGACGTGGGAAACATCCACAAAGAAAAATGGAGCAGCTTATGTTTGCAAAATTAATTTAAATCAAAGTCGGATCCAAGTGCTGTTCTGAGACTAGATTTTCTGCCACATTTATAGTTTGTTGGTATACTGCTTAGTCAGTATATAACAATGATTCTTGATATGTTTTACTGAAAATAGCAACATTTCAACTTGTAATGGATCACTAAATAAATTTTAATGCATCACTAAATTAACGCATCAGATTCAAGATTCAAGATTCAAGATTTCTTTATTGTCACTATACAAGTATAGTGTTATACTTATAAGTATATCAGTTAACATTATTTGAGTTTAATTTTCTTTCTTTTACCTTTTTACACTACATTAAATTGTTGTTACAAACAAACCAGCAAGAAATAAATAAATAAATAAAGATGTCACACAGAAACTAACCGAACATACTTGTGACGTAACGCCCCCCTCCGGAAGGCGTGACCTCGAGACATAACTGTGATGAGTGGGGGTGGGGCCGAGAGCCGTGGGAACAGAGCGAGGCCGGTGGAGTAATTGATAATGAGCGACACCTGCACCATTCACCGGTCTCGAGTCTCACGGAGGAGCTCCGGAAGGATAAAAGGAGGAGCTACGACAGTGAAAGACGAGAGAGGACCAGGCCTGGACTTTATTTTATGTTTTGGTTCTGTTTGTGCGCAACAGCCGTCCGCGAGGGGCTGTCGCACTATTTTGTGTTCATTTTATTATTAAATTTTTGTTCAAATGTTCGCCGGTTCCCACCTCCTTCCCGATCTACAAACGTTGTTACAAAGTTTATTATGAAAGTTTATACTTTTGTGATTCTGTTAAACTAACAACTAAACATGTGAGATAAAGTAATATGTGGAGAAATAAAATATTGGGGTACTTACTAGTGTATGAGTTTCTGTGTTGTACAGGCAGGCTGGTACCCTATGTGGAAAATATAGAACCAGCCAAAGAATATGGCAAAACCCAGGTGCTCCTCCAAAATATAGGCCACACTTCCCTAACTGCTCACCATCTACTTTGCTGCAGAGAGACACGTGTTCCCTGAAAAACAAGTACAGGGGGGGGGAGTAAAGCGCAGTCTCGGGAGTACCCTGCGAGGGGCGATGGGGGTATGTGGGGGCGGGGCCGACAGCCATGGGAACGGAGCGAGGCCGGTGGAGTAATTGATAATGAGCGACACCTGCACCACTCACCGGTCTCGAGTCCCACGGAGGACCTCCGGAAGGATAAAAGGAGGAGCTACGACAGTGAAAGACGAGAGAGGACCAGGCCTGGACTTTATTTTGTGTTTTGGTTCTGTTTGTGCGCGACAGTCGTCCACAAGGGGCTGTCGCGCTATTTTGTGTTTATTTTATTATTAAGGTTTTGTTCAAATGTTCGCCGGTACCCGCCTCCTTCTTCCCGATCTACAAACTTTGTTACAATAACATAAACAAACAAACAGATGTGGGAGGGAAGACAGGGGCTTTGGAAGTGGAAGCGGAGATGGCGAAGGGATGGCAAGAGGAGCAGGCAAAGGGATGGTGACAGGAGGATGACAAAACCCCCCGCGTCGATGATGGTAACTGCCCGCTGACACAGACCCAGAGCAAAGCAGGGATGACAGCCCACTGTGGAGTCGAAGGAGGGAGCAGCCAAGGTGTAGTCGCTGTGGCTGACGGCAGCCTGGAGATGACCAACAGAGAAGGAGCCGATGGATCCCAGGGCGCAGACAGAGAGCCGGTGGTACAGAGCGACACCGCTGGCACTGGAGACAGAGGCAGAGTCACGGCGACGAGCGTCTGAGGTCGAGCCAGAGTCCCCAAGGACTGAGGTGGAGCCGGTGTGACACAGGACACAGGTGGAGCTGAAGGGAAGGAGGAGTGACGACTGACCAAGGAGGAGCCGGTGAGACAAGGTGGAGTGGAGCCGCAAGGGTCTCTGGTGGAGCCGAGGGTGGGAGGAGCCAAGGCAGAGCCGACAGGTCGACGGGTCTCTCGCTCGGACGAGGCTGGCGGTTGCAGGACCTGAGGCTTCACGTCACAGCAAGTCGTTCCCGGGGAAGACAAAGAGCTGCAAGCATCCAGCAGAAGCAGGGATGGAAGACTGGTTGAACACTGCGGTGAGGGTGACAGACGGAAATCTAATGTGATCCATAATGGTAATTCCAACTGCCAACTGGTCAATGAAACAGGTTCATTGATGTCTAGAAACAGCGATGATGACGAACAGACAGATAATTCCGGGTGGGAGGTAGTACTTCCGTGTCCAGATCTATCAGCCAGTCCTCTGTGTCCAATTCCACCAAGATTCCCTCGGCTGCTGATGTCGCTGGCTCACACCCCAGGTCAGACTCACTCTGGGGCTCCGGTTCTGGGGCGATGGTTCGGCACTGTCCTCTTCTCCTCAGGATCTGGCTCGCTCAGCGTGGTCACTCTCCGTCTGCGGAGGGCTCTAGCAAAGTTTCCGTGGTCGAGGGTATTGATGGGCTAGGCTCTGGGTCTGGCTGTGTTCTGGACCGGGGATAGATGCTTTCCAGACACCTGATGACGATCTCCCTCCAGTCAAGCCCTGTGGTGTCTGGGAGGTCAACGGGATGGTGATAGTTTGCCCTGATCCAGAACAATGATTTCAGGATTTCGTCATCATAGGGGCAGGTGACAGCGAGATGGCAAAATTACTCCATATAGTCCAGTAAATTGTGGCTGATTTGAGCCACAGCAGCAAACTTAGCTGCATTTTTAATTTATGGTCCGGGTCTTCTGTCACACGTGTGTGCACAGACTGAAGTCAAGGCAGATGAATGATGTTCCAAGACAAGTATTTAATAAGAATCCACATAGAACAAACACAGAAGATAGCAGCAAACACATGAAACTCAAATGTAGACTGGACCTCGAACTAATGAACAGAAAAGACTGTTTCTGAAAAGAAAGTACTGAAGCAAATAAGGTAATTAATGAAACACAGCTGAACCAAACAAACTAATAATAACAAGAACCACAGAAACACAAGGACAAGCGGGAAAATCAAACAAAGGAATACAGGAGATAAAGAATACAACCTAAAAGTCCATGAAAACATAAACTAACTAAACATAATCTAATTGTGGCTTGTAAGTACATTCTCTCTTTTTTTATGTAGGTTCTATTAGTAGTTAGTAACATCTGGAAAAAAAATAGCTTCGGCATTTAATATATATGTGATATGCAAAATATGGTTATTTTATCAGTACCATCAGATTTTCTTTAGTAAATGGAGCAATTCTGAACCCATTGTGTATTCTCAATTCATTCTTCATCAAGGTTTGAATTTGTCGATATCTTTTGATACACAAATGTGTAGCTACTGTTCTATTTCTGGCTATGTTGACACATAATGAGAATAGGTAATGAGAAAATGAAAGAAGCAGAAGACAGTAGTCTGTTTTGTTGAATGTCTCAAATATCAGTTCTAACTAAAAAGAAGATAGATTACCATTATCTTTTACCTTAATCACTTTAGATACAGAATAATTTATTTTTGTATCTACCATGCATTCAGCTAATTGGTATTTAAGCATATGCTGTTAATTAATCCAATGAAAATGGCAGTATACTGATTGCACTGGCATAATCTTGGAGTAACCTGGGGTTAAATGAGTGCGAAGGGCACAGTGGTGATGGAGAAGGACTGTGATCTCATTAACTTCAGTCCTGGGTTCACACCAATTTGGGACTGAATTTATAACCTCTTTGTTAAAGCCCAGAACCCAGAACAATTAGCATAACAACATAATTAGACGAATGCCACTCTTTCAAGTAGCACTTTTCTCCTTTCAGCATTAGCAGTCACAGTCCGCAGACAGCTCTGGGACTTCTTGTTGTTTGTGTCACTCCTCTTGACTGCTCTTTCCAGTCAGACTATATTAGTGGTGGGGATTTTTCTGCAGGTAACATTAATACGGCAGTAGGTGACTACAAGTAACTGTATTTCTAAGTGAACCATTCATTCAAATGACTCATAAAGCATGGATTCATTCATCAATGATGAATCACTTCATTGAATCACTCACTCAACTGACTAGTTCAAAACACTGATCCATTCATCACTGAAACAAGCTACAGTTTTTTATGAGCGAGTTATTGAATTACTTACTTATATACTGGCAATATTGTGTCTAAAATGTAAGTTATTCAGTGTTAACTTCTTGTTTAACGAATTGTTGTATAAAAGCTTCATGCTGCAAGTAAGCATAGCCTTTCTGATATTAAGACATACAGCATGATTGTGAGTGTGAGATTTCTTAAATGTATGGCTACTTGATGTGTAATTATTCACACCCACTTATGTACAAAACACATTTAGAAAAAAAAAATATATATAGTGGGAAATATATGTAGATTTTGTAATCAGTCATTTGTGTCCATCTAAAAGTAATACTGATTGTCTCACAGGCAACACAAAAAAGTGGAATACACAGCTCTTCTAATGTATGAATTTACTTGCTACAATTGGCTGTAATAAAACTCTAATTCAGAGATTTGATATCTGTAACCTGGCAAGCAATGTTCAGTCCCAATGCCAATTAGCAGTGTTTGTGAGCAATGGAAGAGGTGTGACAATTCACACTATGACATGTGAGTTTTCAAAACCACATGAAGGAACAGAGGCAAAAAGGTGATGCTAAAATTGTACAGTAGGTGCATCAGTTCCAAAACAACATATGAAATAATTAAAGCACATGCAAAAAAATGAATAAATTAAGTGAAAAGGAAAGAATGCAGGTCTCAAGTTGAAGCTCACATACATAAACAAAACACACAGCTCACACGATTGATGTTGTATTTCCACAGAAGTACATGCTCAATGTTTTTAGATACTTTCAAATTCACAGAACCAGCTGTTTTGTGATCCTAAACATCCAAATATCAAACTTGATATTTGTGGCAGGGCTACCATTCAGCAAATTGCTTACATTCAAATCCAAAGCGTAAAATCACATTGCCCAGTATGTGTGATGTGTCATCTTTTCTCCACCATGAAGGGTTTATGTTTGAGGAAAGCCAAAGTACGCTGTCGGTTAAAACTGCTGGGAGATCCATAATGGCACATGCAGTTTCTCACAGGAATAATTTGGTTTGAAGATTGTAGTCCATTGTAGATGAATATTTAGGGAGATGAAGTCATTTTACTGAACCAGGGACATATGATGCAAACAATGTTCCTTTGTGAGTTTTCTAGGATGAACATGAATAGTCTTTTTCTTCTAAAAAAGGTCAATATTGCACTGCATTTCAGGACTTTCATAAAGATGTAGATATAACCTTGTATGAAGATATTGGAGATAAAAAAACTGCACATTCTTGACACAATGGAATTTTTATGAATAAAATAACATTAAACAACAACAAAAATCTGTAATTTCATTAATGTATGCACATTTCAACCTTGGTGCGCCACATCATTTTCATTTAGGTGTCAATTAGAAAACATGCTACAGCATGGCATTTCTCATTTTCACCACATGAGAGAAAAGTCATGCTTGCTAAATCATAATTATGACACAGATGGTCATAATTATGACACAGATGGTCATAATTATGACATAAAAAGTCTAAATTATGAGATAATTAATCATAATTAATAAATAAATCAAAATTATGTCATTCTAAAGGCTTGGTCACACCAAGAACGATAACTATAAAGATGTAGCTCTATAGTTCTCGATAAATATCAAATCGTTCTCAATATTAAAAAAATAGCAGGTTCCACACCACAGCTATAAAGATAAAGGCACAGAGAAATGATATTGTTGGAATCACTTTCAGAATAAATTTTTTCCAGCTGATGAACGATAAAAACATTGACAGCCAATCAGAATCAATCTTGCTATAACGAGCTCGAGAATTTAAAGTGGCAAACGAGCGCTGGTGTGGACGCTAATACAGTTATCTTTATAGTTTTTTTTTTTTGGTGTGAACGGGCCTGAAGTCATAATTATGTGATACAAAGTTGAAATGATGATATAAACAGTAAATTATATGACATGAGGTGAAATTATGAAGTCATAATATGACAAAAAGTTGAAATGATGTAATAAAGTAATAATTATGACAAATATCTTAATTATGACATGAAACAATTTACATAATAATTATGACATAAGTTGAAAGGATGTAAAAAGGCATAATTATTACAATTGCCAACTGTCAAAATTTGACTTTATATGAATAACTGTATTTGAATATTTTCCTTTTAATGCCATAATTTATATGATAATAATGACTTATCGCATAATTTTAAGTTTTAATGTCATAATTCTGATTTGCCAAAGCATGACATTGATTGATTGACTGATTGACTGATTGATTGATTGACTGATTATTTTGGCAGAAATGGGCTTTCATACATTTCAGTCTGTTCTGCACACAAAGTTATCGGAAAAACAGTTGGGAAAACTCCATGCATAAATATTCAGTTTCATCAGACATCGTCTTGTGTGGTGCCATTAGTTAATTAACATATTTAATGAGTTATTTGAAATGATTCACAAATTGTTCTCAAACTTGTTTGCGGTTTGAATCAGACTAACTCAATCAGTGCATCATTCAGAGCTATTACAGAGTACACAACATGAAAGTCGTAGAATGATGAAACAGAAAAAGAGTCATGTGAGTCATTTTTCAGTCATGTCCGATTCAAAACAAACCCAAGAACTGTTACTGTGATGTTTATTTTAGGTTTGCGGGATTTCAGTCTATTTACTGACTCATATGACAGTGTGGAATTAACATTTGTTCAAAATCGCTTTATTTTTGTTCCTCATATGAAAGGAGTCATACAGAATGATGACATACAGGAAAGGCGTCATGCGAGACTTTTTTCAGTTATGTCCAATTCAAAATGAACCAGGAATTTGTGTATATTTTAGGTGAGATTTAAGTCTATTTACTGACTGACATGTCAGTGTGTGATTACCATTTGTTCAAAATTGCATGATGTGTGTCTCACATATAAAAGGAGTCAAAACGATGACATACAGGAAAGGAGTCACAAAGAATCATGTTTTTGGAATAACAAGAGTAAATGACAGGGTTTTCTTTCTTTCTTTCTTTCTTTCTTTCTTTCTTTTTGTGAACTAGCCATTTAATTTCTGCCCTTTATATCAGTTATTTTCTTCAGTACCACTTAGCTTTAGGTAAAAAAATAACAAAAAAAAAACCTTGCATTAAGTCTCTTAATTAAAAGATTGTTCTATGGCTCTACTGTATGAAGTCCTGTTGTCTTCATTGCAGATCCTCAAGGTCTCCTGAACGCTCTATCCTCAATCAGTCTTTTGTAATAAGCCACTTTTTTGGTTCAGGGTAAATGAAGCAGGCAGTTTCACTGACATTTGCACTTTTTCTCTACTGTTCCAGCTCAACCCACATAATCAGCATCCGCACTCTCCACCCCTAGAACTGGCTGTCAATCATGTCAGAAATATAAAACAAGAGAATAAAGGTGAAGTTAAGGAGAATGGTAGAGAGGAAGTGCTAGTTTTCATGCTGAGACAGGCGGCTATTTTTTCTTCAGCCTTTTGCGAATTTCTACAGTTGATTTTATGATTCAGTCATCAGAACCCGAACATACTTTTAATTAACCTGCCTAATGAAACAACTCTCATTCCTCTCCTGTGGGGGTTATATGAGAAATCTAATCTTCCTTGATCTTTTGAGATAAAAGAACTTGACATGCTATGAAAACATATTGTAACTTTCAGAGCTCAAAGTGTCCTCCACGACTCTCTCAAAAAGTTAATTGAAACTAAGCTCCAAATATGACTTTGTCTTCTGCTACTTTGTGATATCACATATCCATGTTTACAAGTTGGTGATACTTACAGGGTGTAAATCACGATGAGCAAATAAAAAGAAATGTGTAAATACTATTATTCAGTATTTACTGTGTGTAGCACCTCCAGCTCTGCATATCTGCTTCCCTAATGAATTAAGTCTGATCTTAACAGTTTGAGTGGCACATTTCAGTACAGATTTTATGATCTTGTAATGCTGTACTGAATGACAAAAACAAACACTCAATTTTATGAGCCCTCCAAATAGAAACAGGTGGCGTAATTACAGATAAATACCAACAGGGGCGTATGGGTTAACCTTGCTAAACAGCTAAACCTTGACCCCTTAGTGGAAAAAGCTCATAAAAAACCTAAAAGACAAAACTTTTGCCATTTATGTTATTGTTGACACAATAAACTTTACCCAAACATCAAGTGGGAAACTGAAAATATTTTAATTATCTCAGTTGTTTAATGATTTCAGTTGTATGAAAACGTATGGATTATGGGGAAAAAATAATTATAAACTGCCATACGAATATGATGAACTTTACTAACGACTTTTAAAGGGGTCATGTGATGCTTTTTTAAAGATCATTATTTTGTGTATTTGGTGTAACAGAATATGTTGACATGCTTTAATGTTCAAAAAACACATTATTTTTCAAATACTGTACATTATTGTAGGTCCTCTATGCCCCGCCTCTCTCAAACGCTTCGTTTTCTACAAAGTCCCTTCTTCCGACAAGCGCAGTCTGCTCTGATTGGCCAGCTGACCCAGTGCATTGTGATTGGCCGAACACCGCAAGCACTCGTCGGAAATGTAACGCCCCTTACCATAATCGCGAGCTTCAGCTTTCAAAATAAATGTAAAGACAGAGCCCGAAAGGGGAACAGAGTCGCGTGACAGACACAGTGATGAAGCTGGTATGTGTCCGCGGTTAAGACAGCTGACATGCTATGATTTCTGACAGGCAGTTCACTCTCCT
>NW_015551089.1:711316-712218 GCF_001515605.1 Sinocyclocheilus anshuiensis | reverse complement strand
TCTCTCTCTCTCTCTCTCTCTCTCGCTCTCTCTCGCTCTTTCTCTCTCGCTCTCTCTCTCTCTCGCGCTCTCTCTCTTGCGCTCTCTCTCTCGCTCTCTCTCTCTCTCTCTCTCTCTCTCTCACGCTCTCTCTCGCTCTCTCTCTCTCTATCTCGCTCTCGCTCTCTCGCGCTCTCTCTCTCTCTTGCTCGCTCGTGCGCTCTCTAGAGAAAGGAAAACTTGAAATCGCATCATATGACCCCTTTAAGAGGTTAAAGGGGTCAAATACTTTTCCCTCTTTAACCGAATGCTGGAAGTACCTTTATGCTCCCTAAAATGAAGCACTCAATACTTCATTTCACTTCAAGTCATGTAGTGATACAGAAAAGCTCCCAGGAAAACTTGGTGATGATAACACAACCCAGAAATGCAGCAACTTGAAATTCTTTGGATTGCAACGCTTATCAGATTCACATTCAGGTCCAAGTTCTTTTGTATTGCTGATACCCTATTTTCTTTCTGTCATTCCTCATATTAAAGGTTCAGTCATCAATGCTCGGTTTACGTGATGAAATAAAGGTATGCTCCCATGTGTAACAGCCACATCATGAAAAGATCAAAGCAGCGTCTCCAGGGCTCATATGCGGAGGCACAGAGGAAGGGAGGCTGAGCATTGTACTGGAACACAATTATCACAAAGGACAACTGACAACCTCACTGTTGTGTGCTTAAGGAATGCTACCAACAAAAAAAGCCTAGGTGCACTGGTATTGTATTCGTGAATTGTATTCGTCTTGTTAATTTGAAAATGCCATTTCAAGAATGAAAGATAGAGTGAGATTGTTTACCAACATGCCGGTTATTCAGCTGAAGAAACGTTTTTCAATGAGAGAAAAACAGAGAGAGAGAGAGAGAGAGAGAGA
>NW_015551089.1:709742-710374 GCF_001515605.1 Sinocyclocheilus anshuiensis | reverse complement strand
CATTAGTGAGAGCGATTGCGTGTGTGAATTAATTCTACCTGGCAGCGTCTCTCTACTAGTAGTGAAGCTGTGGAATTTAGTTATTAAGAAATATATGCTTGAACTTTTCAGTTTCTAAGCTATTTTATTGAGAAATCACAGAACAGTGTTGACAATACATTTCAGCACTGAATGATTCGGTGCGCGCGATGTGTACGTGATGTACGAGCTACTGTCTGTAGCCTATGTGTGTGCATTACAGTGCAGCTGCGCATTAAATTAGAACGGCGATAAACTTACCTGTACAATAAGCTGTTTCAGAGTATGCATTTATTTGTCATAGTAACTGTTTGGAAATGGAGCGTAAATGTGGAAGTCCTTCAAAGATTTCTTATCCTGTTGTGACCTCTATAGGACCAGCGACTAGTCGACGTCAAGCTTAAAGCGTCATGGCAGAGCATTGAAGTCAACTAGTCGATTAGTCGGTGCAACCCCTAGTGAGAATATGCTAGTCTTGTGAGAACCAAGTTTTGTATACAGCAAAGGAAAACCAGTCTCCTCTTGGCTTATACTGAAATCCTCCAACATTTTTCTTTACAATCCTTGTTTAGTACTTCTTGTGAGCAGTCACTTTTCACTGGAGCTTATGCTTC
>NW_015551089.1:700635-701598 GCF_001515605.1 Sinocyclocheilus anshuiensis | reverse complement strand
GGCAGAGTCTTAACTTTGATAAAGAATATCTCTTTGGTTTTGAGACTTTAGTCTTTGCAACTTCAGGGATCTTGTCTATTCACAATCAGCTTGTAACACTCCAAAGAGAAAGGAAAACTTGAAATCGACCCCTTTAACCCCTTTAAGAGGTTAAAGGGGTCAAATACTTTTCCCTCTTTAACCGAATGCTGGAAGTACCTTTATGCTCCCTAAAATGAAGCACTCAATACTTCATTTCACTTCAAGTCATGTAGTGATACAGAAAAGCTCCCAGGAAAACTTGGTGATGATAACACAACCCAGAAATGCAGCAACTTGAAATTCTTTGGATTGCAACGCTTATCAGATTCACATTCAGGTCCAAGTTCTTTTGTATTGCTGATACCCTATTTTCTATTCCTCATTCCTCATATTAAAGGTTCAGTCATCAATGCTCGGTTTACGTGATGAAATAAAGGTATGCTGTAACAGCAAACAGCCACATCATGAAAAGATCAAAGCAGCGTCTCCAGGGCTCATATGCGGAGGCACAGAGGAAGGGAGGCTGAGCATTGTACTGGAACACAATTATCACAAAGGACAACTGACAACCTCACTGTTGTGTGCTTAAGGAATGCTACCAACAAAAAAAGCCTAGGTGCACTGGTATTGTATTCGTGAATTGTATTCGTCTTGTTAATTTGAAAATGCCATTTCAAGAATGAAAGATAGAGTGAGATTGTTTACCAACATGCCGGTTATTCAGCTGAAGAAACGTTTTTCAATGAGAGAAAAACAGAGAGAGAGAGAGAGAGAGAGAGAGAAAGAGAGAGAACCTTTCAATAGAAAAAAAACTATATGTGATAAAGCACTCGATCTACAGGTGTGAAAGCACCCTTAGTTATTAAGAAATATATGCTTGAACTTTTCAGTTTCTAAGCTATTTTATTGAGAAATCACAGAACAGTGTTGACAATACATTTC
>NW_015551089.1:700251-700441 GCF_001515605.1 Sinocyclocheilus anshuiensis | reverse complement strand
CCTCGGGAGACCGGTCTCTTCCCCGTGCATGCACGCTGGTGTCCTCGTGGGTCCAGGAAGGGTGCATAGAGGGACTCCCGTGCCGCCAGAGTCGTGAGCTACCGGACCTGCGGTCCGGACGAGAACCGCACCCGTTACATGTCCGTCGGGCCAGGATGCCGGGCCGTCTAGTCCCTTCAAGCGCCGTGGG
>NW_015551089.1:696212-696835 GCF_001515605.1 Sinocyclocheilus anshuiensis | reverse complement strand
GAGCGATTGCGTGTGTGAATTAATTCTACCTGGCAGCGTCTCTCTACTAGTAGTGAAGCTGTGGAATTTAGTTATTAAGAAATATATGCTTGAACTTTTCAGTTTCTAAGCTATTTTATTGAGAAATCACAGAACAGTGTTGACAATACATTTCAGCACTGAATGATTCGGTGCGCGCGATGTGTACGTGATGTACGAGCTACTGTCTGTAGCCTATGTGTGTGCATTACAGTGCAGCTGCGCATTAAATTAGAACGGCGATAGTACAATAAGTACAATAAGCTGTTTCAGAGTATGCATTTATTTGTCATAGTAACTGTTTGGAAATGGAGCGAAGTCCTTCAAGTCCTTCAAAGATTTCTTATCCTGTTGTGACCTCTATAGGACCAGCGACTAGTCGACGTCAAGCTTAAAGCGTCATGGCAGAGCATTGAAGTCAACTAGTCGATTAGTCGGTGCAACCCCTAGTGAGAATATGCTAGTCTTGTGAGAACCAAGTTTTGTATACAGCAAAGGAAAACCAGTCTCCTCTTGGCTTATACTGAAATCCTCCAACATTTTTCTTTACAATCCTTGTTTAGTACTTCTTGTGAGCAGTCACTTTTCACTGGAGCTTATGCTTC
>NW_015551089.1:695470-696202 GCF_001515605.1 Sinocyclocheilus anshuiensis | reverse complement strand
CCTCGGGAGACCGGTCTCTTCCCCGTGCATGCACGCTGGTGTCCTCGTGGGTCCAGGAAGGGTGCATAGAGGGACTCCCGTGCCGCCAGAGTCGTGAGCTACCGGACCTGCGGTCCGGACGAGAACCGCACCCGTTACATGTCCGTCGGGCCAGGATGCCGGGCCGTCTAGTCCCCTTCACCGCCGTGGGCCAAGGCGAGAAGGATGCAGCCGCTGGAAGAAGCCGCCACCCCTCGCGCCCCAGACTGGAGAGGGGAGCGCGTGCGGTCGCCGGACTCCGCCCCTTACCTGGACCCTTCCTTCTCGAACACTGCCCCACTAACTTCACTTCACTAACCCCCACCCCGCAGCACGACGAGGACACCAGATCCCCTGTTTATTTTGGACACTTGATTCCCCTTTTTCCTGGACACTGTTATATTATTTTGTTAATAAAAGCCTCTCCGAGGCTTGACGCCACACCCACTGTGCCTGTCGTGCGCTCCTCCCGTGACAATTGGTGGAGAATGCAGGCAAGGCGGAGCCTCCTCTCTCACGCATCCACTCCCGTCGGGAGCCTGGCGAAGGGCGGCGATTAAGGGACGGGGTGATGCTGATAATTAGGGGGAGGCAGCCAACTCGTCACAATACATTAGGGGTTGCACCGACTAATCGACTAGTCGACTAGTTGACTTCAATGCTCTGCCATGACGCTTTAAGCTTGACGTCGACTAGTCGCTGGTCCTATAGAGG
>NW_015551089.1:695043-695192 GCF_001515605.1 Sinocyclocheilus anshuiensis | reverse complement strand
GAAATATATGCTTGAACTTTTCAGTTTCTAAGCTATTTTATTGAGAAATCACAGAACAGTGTTGACAATACATTTCAGCACTGAATGATTCGGTGCGCGCGATGTGTACGTGATGTACGAGCTACTGTCTGTAGCCTATGTGTGTGCAT
>NW_015551089.1:694320-694744 GCF_001515605.1 Sinocyclocheilus anshuiensis | reverse complement strand
CCCCACCCCGCAGCACGACGAGGACACCAGATCCCCTGTTTATTTTGGACACTTGATTCCCCTTTTTCCTGGACACTGTTATATTATTTTGTTAATAAAAGCCTCTCCGAGGCTTGACGCCACACCCACTGTGCCTGTCGTGCGCTCCTCCCGTGACAATTGGTGGAGAATGCAGGCAAGGCGGAGCCTCCTCTCTCACGCATCCACTCCCGTCGGGAGCCTGGCGAAGGGCGGCGATTAAGGGACGGGGTGATGCTGATAATTAGGGGGAGGCAGCCGACTTGTCACAGTATACACACACACACACACATACACACACACACATATTATATTGACGTTTTGCATCATGACATTATTTTCATGACAATTAAGCAGATTTTAACTGAATTGTGACTATGCTACAGAAAAAAAAATGCATATACAG
>NW_015551089.1:684202-694012 GCF_001515605.1 Sinocyclocheilus anshuiensis | reverse complement strand
TATATATATTATAATACAATTATATTATTCTATTCAAATCAGCATATGTCAATACAAGGAATGCTACCATTTTACAGTTTAAATAATATGTCATTAATTTTTTTTTTACAATACAGTAAAGAGAATGGATTTTTTTTGCTTTATGGTAATGAAAACTGAGGTGGAAATTTGCTTAATTGAATAACATTGCGTGAGATACACCCTGAAAGGTTTCACTTATGTGAAGTGAGGGTCTGTCTTGGTAATGGCAGGGGAGGACTTCTAGATGTTTGTCGTGAGAGAAGTACATGCCAGGGATAGCAAACAGCTCTGCCACAGTGGGGTTTCTCTCTGGATACACGCCTGCAGGGATGGTTGAGCTTTTAATATCAAGTTGGCTGAGGAAGCATGTCATTCCCTCAGAGACAATCTAAAAGCTCTGTCTAAAATCAGGAGAGGCTGAGCAGATGATTCAGATGAAGGGAGTGAGATTCAGTGTGTATGTGTGTGTGTAACTCTGCGAGTGACTGGGAAGGATGTGTGTAGATGTAAAGTAGACCTTTCTGGGTGCAACTTAAGCAACCTTACATTGCTGTCATTGCAATAAAAAAAACAAGATATATTATTTTCAATGTAAAATATTTATACATTACGGTATAACTATTTGATTACTATTATATAAATATAATGAACAGTTCAAAAGTTAATTCATACTTTTCTTCAGTAAAGAAGTATTAAATTGATCAAAACTGGCAGTAAAAATTTTACATAGTTAAAAAATAAATAAACAAATTCATATAAATGTTGCTCTTATTAACATTCTATTCATCTAAGAATACTGAAATGAATGTATCACGGTTTACATAAAATTATTAAGCAGAACAACTGTTTTCAAAATTGATAATAAAAAATGTTACTTAATCACCAAATGAGCATATTAAATATTTAGGTGATTATGCTACAGTGAAGGCGAATAAATAGCTGTGTTAATAAAATTACTGTTTAAAAAAAAATAAATAAAATCCAGACAAATTATAATTTGCTAATGAAATAAAGATATATTTTAGTCATAAAAAAAAAAAAAAAAAATATATATATATATATATATATATATTGGGTGAGAAAAAAAAAGTTTTAGTACAAAAATAGAGCAATACAAATATTACAAAATATAACATTAAAAAGTGTATAATCACTCGTTTTTCTAAAGAAACACTGTCCAACAGCGACACCAGGAGGTAAAGGTATAGAGGGGGTCTGCGTCTCTCTCGCCTCCCCTGAGTCCATTGAGTTTTAACAGACCCCCTAAATAATGCGGTGAGTTTGGTGGGGGGTAATTGAGAAACTCATTCAATCCCACAAGGCACAGCAATAATGAGTATACAACTGATGTACACTCAACAGCTAGAGAATACCCATAATGCACTATGAGAGTCACGCGCCAAATGAATTGCCGGGTCTCGCCAGAAGATGGTACCTACAGCTGATCCATCCATCCATTTTACAAAGCATTCGTCCACGGCGTACATTGTAATATACAATACAGGTAAATTGATTATTAAATTGTTTAATTAGGGTTTGTGCATAGTTTCCATGACAGAGTTCAAGATAAATCCTTCTTACAACTGGAGCTACCAGTTTGCCAGTTTCAAATGATTATGAAACAGCAAGTACAAACTATACAAAAGCGGCAGTGCTTCCGGTGCACTAAGTGGCCGAAGTTCACTCACTCGTTTCATTTACTCCTTCAAGTGAACTGTATTATTGGCCTAATGTAGGAAATATTGAATGAGGGTATAGGGGGCAATTTCAGATACAATGTCGTTGATGCGAAGACTAATTTTAAAAAGTAAGTAAACAACTCACACACTTAGATATAACAACTTTGTTACGTCAAAATAAGACTTGAAATGGCCTGAAAACATGATCTGTTGGAGTTTTTAGTGAGTAATCAGCTTGGTGAAATT
Source organism: Sinocyclocheilus anshuiensis (assembly GCF_001515605.1). NCBI lineage: Eukaryota > Metazoa > Chordata > Actinopteri > Cypriniformes > Cyprinidae > Sinocyclocheilus > Sinocyclocheilus anshuiensis. The sequence continues at coordinate 692,066 of NW_015551089.1, read as the reverse complement.
TAAAGAAAATCTCAGTGTCTGTGATCAATATTTACTGAGCTTTGAACCAAAAAATGTAAACATAGTTATAAGTTAATTATTAAAAAGAATAGCTGAACATAAGTTCACAAATAAAATATATTGTTTAAATTGTTACTGCCTTCAGTTATTATTTTGGAATAAAATGCTTAAAAACACTAACTTGATGAGATTCATACTTGGCTTTAATAAATAGAATATTGATTACATTGTTAATGCATAAATATAAAACAGAATTGTTTTTTCCCCTCTTTCTTTTTCTGATAAGTGTAAGTAATGTTTATTTAACCAAGAAAATGTGACTGGGACATGAATTTACATTTGATAAAAAATAAAAAAAAACTTTGCCTCCTCATTTCAATATATATATTTACAATCAAAACATTTGATAAAACGGTATTGTTTGAAATGAGGGCAAGCAGTATTAGGACACTTTCTAATTTTCAAATATTAGGGAACACAGTAGAATATAGTTCATTTGAACATCTTCATACATTTTTGTAGTTGTCGTGTCCTAGCAGAGTAATCTGTAGTTACTCTGACACTTGTGTGAACTTGAGGGGAACTGACATTCTCTAAAAATCACCTTGAAATCAATAGTGATTGGTATACGCACAGTGGTTTCCAGCGTGTGGGTAAATGCACAGGCACAGCTGGGTCAGCGTGTTTTTAGCAGGGGTCAGATTAGACTGACAAACTGTAAAATCCTGAACTGCAAGGAACAGCCAAAGTCTATTTTGCATGGAAAGCTAAGAGATTAGTGTCAAGGGGAACGATCTACACACTCACGATGGGACGGCTTTGCATATTTCCCTGTCATCCCTTCAGGGTCATTTCAATTTGATCAGCCGTACCCATTTCAATCCAACTAACACCATTCTAGCATCCTGCAGACACATTACATGTACATTTTCAGGGGCTTTACTATATTCACCCTGCAGATTTGGCAATGGTCTATATTCTAACAGAGCCCTTTATCTATAAAGCCCAAAGACTTGCGAAGTAAAGAGCTTAAATGCGCCGACCATTCTCATCCTGAGAATATAGTGAAAGACAAGAGTGCGCATGAAAATGGCAGGCGTGACAACATAGGAATTGACTCTGATCATCAATTTGCACCAATGCATCCAGGATCCCATGCAACAACAACAAAAAAAAATAATCCCTTAACACACACTGACCAAACTTTTTTTTTTAAATAGTCTGTAAGATTTTCTTTTCCTTTTGAAAACTCTCTCACTCCTATGAAATTGTTTCATCAAAATGTTTATGTCAAAATCTTGATCTGAATCAAACTTTTCTTTTCTGTGACAATTTCTGTCCAATTGTTTTTGTGTTACTTTCAGTAAAAGTGTGGTTATTTCATTGGCTTGTGTTTTTTTTAAATTCAGTATCATTAAAATTGTTGAGTTAAATTAAAAAGTCTTACAAAATTACTTTATATTAATTAATACAATTTCAATTTCGTCGCATCCCTAGTATTTTGTGTGCTAATTTTATAATCCAACAATCTTAGACTAAAGATTTTAAGTGAAGGCTACTGTGAAGCAACATATGCAGAACATGAATGACACACAGTAAACATTTCAATTTAGTACATTTATTAGTTAATTAATAATTTCACAATACAATAAACAATTTCCGTGCCCTTAATTGTTCTTACTTTACTGACCTTCAACAAAAGTGCTGCTGCATGACTACAAGAGAGTCCTGGCCCTGCAATACATTAACAACCCGCTGTCAGTACTTCACCTGTCACTGATGCTAGCACCCAAGCCTTATGATGTGATAGACTCTGGCTCGGCTCAGTGTCCGCTTTTAGATACATAAGGTTGTTTCCAACATCCTTACATATCACTCGACCAACTTTATCACTGTGTAGATACTGATACACCTCTGAGCTTTTCAAATTGTTCATCGCCTTACCATCACAGGCTACTGAATCTACAAAATAGCTAAAAATGCTACAGTACGTGATACGAGGCCACTTCTTCACGTCATCCTCACAACCATCTACAGCGGAGGGTAAAGGTACTGTTTCACCCTATTTATGTTGGTTGAAGTTGCTGCATTATTTCAACTTTTTTTTTTTTATAATTGCGTTGACATCAGAATTTCTGGTGAAAAACTAAAAACCCACTAATTTCAGAACTGCGACAAGCAAATCATGCCAAAAGTGTGCTTTAGCACCTGTCCACTCCCATGAGGCACTGTCTCCCTATGTTCTCAAACTAATTAAATACAAAACTCTGTCATGAAACTCTAGATGACACCGGCCAATAGGTTCAAACTCAATCAGATATAATCACATCATTGTTCACATGGTGCAGGTGACTGGTTTCTTTCATATCAGCAGCCAATGAGCTTGCTGCTCAGCATTCAAATACTTGGCTAGTGCTTGCTGTAGCAGTGTGCTTCAGAAACCCTCCACCTTCCCCAGCTCCACCTGTATATATCTACTACTGGGTGATTTCATGTATGTTTTATATGGGGGTCATTTCATGTATATGTGCAGCAGCAGTACTTTTTACATACTCACAGAAGCATGTATTGGCAGTAGAAAGTCTTGGTACCTGCTCTGCCACAGCAGGAGCAATGTAGCAGATCTATTTCACCAAGACCAAACACATTAACATTGACACTTATATTACCATGCTAAACCCCAGTTGTCATGACAGAAATATATTAGGTAAAATACATTGTTTCTATACAGTATATAATCAATATCTTTAAATAAATAGTATTATATTTATTTATTGTTTTTATTTATATTAGGTATGTCATTCGCAATGCTGCATGGGATTGTAGTTCTTGCCATCATGAAAGCTGTTGCAGGTACACAGCCATCTTAAATTTTGTCTTCTGGAGCTTGTCGCAGTGCAGTATGCGGTAGCCATCATCCTGAAGGATACATGGAATGCTAAATCCTTAGGATTTGGCCAAACAAGGTACCTTAGAAAACAACATAATTAAGATGCCTAACTTTTGGAAAAGCCTTCATGTCGGGAATGTGAATATAATGCCTCATTAGGCCTCATTAGACAGCTCACTAGGTTTTGCAACAGAGATGATGCAGATTTCTTTTGTCTTGTCTATGCAGAATTTGGACTATTTATACATACAGTAAACTGTATCTTTGAGTCCATTTTGAGTCCAGCTTATTATGGCTAAGAACTGCATAATAACTCAGGAAAGGTCTGTTTGATTGGCATATAAAGTGACAAATTATAGTTAATTTTGCTTTTACGCAACATTTAGGGGCGGGTTCATCAGAAATTAATATCTGATACCAGAATAATAGATTGTCATTTGTTTTTAATGAGCTTTTACTGAAAATAGTCATGCAACTTGAGTGACTGTTGGCAATGCATCACAGTTGAGTAGAATTTACTTAACTCAAATTAACAGTAATATGGAGTTCACACAATCCCCCTCCTGATAAGCTAAATAATATTTAACCCATCCAAGTGCAAACAAACACACACACACACAGAACAGTGGGCAGCCATGTGCTGCAGCACCCAGGGAGCAGTTGGGGATTCAGTGCCTTCCTCAAGGGTCTTACCTCAGTCATGGAATTGAAAGTGGAAGAGTGCACTTGTCATTCACTCCCCCCACCTACAATCCCTGCCAGTACTGAGACTCGAACCTGCAAACTTTGGGTTACAAGTTCGACTCTCTAACCCTCAGGCCACAGTATTAATCCTATAAAGCCTTTAAAATGTGCATTTTAGTACCTAAAATGTACAAAAGTGTACCTTTTTACACTAAACTGTTTAGTTACCTAAAAAAGTACCACCCCAGTGACAGCTTTTGTAACTTTCTCTCTGAGAGTGTAGTCTATACTGTTAGAAAGATCTCATTGATTTACATTGCAAGCTATCAGAATTTTATCATTTCATATTTTACTCAGTTTGGGCCTATGAATATTTTTTTTTCTCCTCAAGTGTGAGTTCCATATTATGACTATATCATACAATTTGGGCCATAAAAGCCAAATGTAATGTGATACTCAACACAGAACACACATTTAAAGAACTTAAATAAAAAAATAAAAAAATAAATAAAATAATAAAAAAAAGAATTTTCTGTCTATCGTTTCATATGTCAGGCTTTTTAAAGATGTCAAATGTGATTTCAAATGAGCTTTATTCATCTAAACACTATTTTTCTGTAACATGTTGCCGTTGGCAGAGTACTAACTCTGTGGTCCGAACAAATTTACCATGTAAGTGTCATGTTGAGAGGAAATAACCTTTATAGGTGTCTGTTAGAGCCAGTTCAGATATGTTGTATGATTATTGATTTTTACGGGAAGGCTTTAGTGCCATATATCTCAACATGGAAACTGGATCAATACTGCTTTGCTTTACATGAGGGAATGACTTTAATTCACTTTCCCTTTCAGTCTCAAGCAATTTCACTGCATGCTTGCCTTTTCTCGTCTCTCTCGGTCATGTGTAATGCTTTGCTAAATGTGTCTCCTTTAAGGTCATTTGGAAAATGTGTCCTGCCATTGTATGAGGAGCGGATTGCCCACCTGTAATCTTTTGAAAAGTGTTTTCCTTCACAATGTTCCACAAAGTGCCCTTTTATCCACAGAGCTCACACGCACGGCTTACTCGTGAAGATGTTAAACGCCACATCGAGCAAGGCTTTACTTTCGGGTGAATAGCTCCATTGCTGCTTTACCTGAAATAATCCTGTTGGCTGTGGCGGAGGTTAACGTGCGTCTCCCTGAGGATGCGACGTCAAAGAAACTGTAGCTGTGCTTCAGAAAGCTGACACAGGTTTGAGCGTCGTGACTCTTGACGTAGCCCGCTAAGTGAAATGTGAAAAATAGTGAATGCACTAGGTAAGTGACTCTGACATCCGCTATGATAATACTAGACAGCGTAAAAAGATGTGTCACCGATGAAGGGTTTGAATCTTGAGCTCTACCTCAGAACCATCTCTGCCTTTTTCTCCCACTGAGGCATCAGTCTTCCCCTGAGGGAGGGGAAGATCCTGTGAAACGCTTGATCTTCTTGCTCTGTTTTAAGTTTTAGGTTTTTCCGGCTTGACAAGTCTGACAGCCAGATGTGTGCGGATGCCACATCACTAATTGAATGATGTTGACTAGCGCTGAAGCTACTGTAACTACTATTTTGATAATCAATTAATCTGTCAAGTATGTCTTTAATTAATCAGATACTCCATGTCTCCACCAATGCTTTGCTTCAAAACGTTTCAATGCACACACTGAAGTTTATGTAATGTATACTACACATCAGTGTTTTTCAACTTTGTCACAGATATATGCGTCACTTTCCATGAATAGGGTTTAAAAAGTGATTAACCTTTAAAAATGGTTTATCGTAAATGATAAATGATAAATGAACAAAATGTATTCAAATTTTAAATGAACAATCTGCTCCAAATATGCAGCAGATTTGCAAATCTAGCCTTTATGAAGCCAACACTCAGTAAGGCTGAGATTTGGGACTAACTTGGAGTGAAAGTTTCCAGCTTAAGTTAATTCATGGATGTCACAATTTAAACGAATGTAAAAAAAATTCTAATGAAGCAACATCTTGCTGCAAAAGGGTTCCACACTTAATATTGTTTTTGGTAATTATTTATTAATTAAAGATGCTGAACTTATTATCAATCTGATGTATGTCAAAATCATGACGTTGTATGATTTTAAATGTTATATAGTTAGTTATATAGTTATATATTGTTAAATGTTATATAGTAATGTAGTTGAGAAGGTAAAGACCTCCAGTAAGCCAAAATCACAATTAGGGGAGGATAAAGACATTTGGTGTTTCTAAAACTAGCTACTTTTCATGATGTTAAGTTTATGGTAGATAATAGTTTATCAAACATATCTAATAGGTAACACACACCCACACACACAAAATAAAAAATAAAAATAAATAAATAAATTCTGCCATCATTGGCTCAGTTAGCTTTAAAAGATGATTCATATTCAGTAATATTATTGATTTAACTTCACTGACACTGATTAGATGAGAACAAAATTTAAACTGCATTGATCTGAATAACGACACTATCTTTGCACCATCAACGTTGTTATTGAACTGAATTAAATCAACATTAAACCGACTGAATAATGGTACTATTATCTTCTGCAGAGCTGCTTTACAGCTGAAATGTAATTTGTTTCATGACTGATGAATTTTACACCATTAACACTGTTATTCCTGTTTATTAATGTGAAGCTGCTTTGAACCAGTCTTTATTGCATAAAGTGCAATATAAATAATGTGACTTGACTTGATTTGACTTTAAAATGTCAATGTGCCATGTAATAAATGTGCTCGTCACAGTATTTCGGTCTGCTCATTTGCTATTAGTCTGCAAAATAAATAAAATCTTCACGGTATAATAATGTAACAGAAAATATAAAACTTTTAATGCATTTTTCACTACTTTAAAGTTCACAGATGGTGGATCTTTGTGCACATCACAATGATAGACTAATCAATGATAAAATCCACTGCTCATTATTTTCATTATTGATTATTTGTTTTAACTCTAATGTAAGCACAAAAATAGAAAAGAAAGTGAGCGAGAGATTGTGAAAGACAGAGATGGAGAGCTTTCAGACTCATCTCAGTCCCGTGTGTCTCTTTCTTCCTGCTGGCTGAGGTCATAAGAGTGTATGTTACTCAAAGCTCTCTGCATGATGTATTTTAAAGAAGAGCACTGAAGTGTATAAGTGTGTGTGTGTGTGTGTGTGTGTGTGTGACCCTGGACCACAAAACCAGCCATAAGGGTCAATTGTTTTTTAAAATTGATATTTATACATCAGCTGAAAGCTGAACAAATAAGCTTTCCATTAATGTATGGTTTGTTAGGATAGGACAATATTTGGTCGAGATACAACTATTTGAATATCTGGAATCTGAGGGTGCAAAAAAATCAAAATACTGAGAAAATCACCTTTAAAGTTGTCCAAATGAAGTCCTTAGCAATGCATATTACCAATCAAAAATTAAGTTTTGATTTATTTACAGTAGGACATTTACAAAATATCTTCATGGAACATGATCTTTACTTAATATCCTAATGATTTTTGGCATAAAAGAAAAATTGATAATTTTGACCCATACAATGTATCGTTGGCTATTGCTACAAATATAGCCTACCTGTGTGACTTATGACTGGTTTTGTGGTCCAGGGTAATTTTGACCCATACAATGTTTTTTTGGCTATTGCTAAAAATATACCCCAGCGACTTAAGACTGGTTTTGTGGTCCAGGGTTACATATGTGTATGTGTGTATATCTCCAGCAGGGCCAGGCAGACGGTGCAGTCAGAGGGACGCAGTGAACCCTGACCGAGTGCGTTGGTGGCGCTGCCCAGAGGGAGTGTGTGCGTGCATGTGAAGATATGATGGACGGGGAATAGACAGAGGGCATTGGCCCATTAGGTGAAGCTGCAGGAGATGTAGAGGAGGAGGATGGACGTGCCTGAATCCAGTGAGTCAAGGGATGGGTGTCTCGTCAATCCCTAAGCCATTGTGTCTTTCCATCACTCACTGCCTCTCTGGAGCTGAAAATGTATGCAAATGAATGTATTTTGAATCTCTTTATCCATCTTTACAAATTGCATTGTAGTCGTGCCATTTCATAGGTTGAGTACTGCTTTTAGAGCTAGTAAGGTGAGAAAATGCAGTGAGGGATGATCATTTGAAGTGGATAATGCCTTTTCTTTTCCCCGTCTCACTGTTTCAGAGTGCAGCTTTCTTCTCGGGTTGACGGATCTCTTACGAAAAAGAAGTTTATTCAAGTGTGCTATTAGTATACTTCTTTTAAACTAAAAAATAGGAAAGTAT
>NW_015551089.1:680078-684183 GCF_001515605.1 Sinocyclocheilus anshuiensis | reverse complement strand
TATACTTAAAGTATGATGTAAAGTTCACTTAAAGAAAACTTTACTATACGAGTATACTTGCAGTATAAAACTACTAAACTAGTAGTTTACTAAGACTATACTTCAAAGTGTACTAAAAATGCTACTACAAGTATTTAATTAGAAAACCATCAGTATTCATATAAGTTCACTTTTAGTATAGTTGCAGTACAAACTAAAAATATTGTTGTAAACTGGTTGTGTACTTAAAGTTTACTACTGTTATACTTAAAGTATACTTAAAAGTATACTTTTATATACTAGAAAGTGGGCCAATTTAGTCCCAAGGAGTATTGAAATAGTACACTTACAAGTATACTACTAGTACACTGATATTTGTATACTTGCTACATAAAGTATACTTAAAAATATACTTGAACTTTACTTAAGTATACTTAATAAAATAAACTTGAAGTATACTACTTTTTGGTAAGGGATAACAGCCACTAAGCTGGAGTTGATGTCACAGATGTGACCATAATTAGCTACTTGCTATTGGGGTCGTACAATTCAGTGTTTTGGTCACACTTTGCTCCAATTTAATGTTTCTGGAACCATATGGTGTGTTCAAGTCATGGAAAGATTGTATTTATAAGATAAATGATATAATGAACATAACCACAAGGTTGTGTTCAAAGACACAATAGATTCAGCATCTGTATTGATGGTAAATTTGTTGAAATTATTGAAATCATCCCATTTATAATAAAACTGACTAAGCTGCATGCACAAAATAAAACAGTATTGTTCAATTACAGTATTACTATGTATATGATTGTCACAGTTGGTTTTGGTTCATGTTCATGTTTTTTATTTTGTAGTTTTGCCACAGTCATGTCCTCTGTTAGTCATGTGATTCCCTGTTCCTTCATGTGTCATACAAACATTGTGCGAGCGTCACTACCGGAGCAGAAAGTGTCTGACTTGATGTCCTCACTTTCAATTCCACCCCTGACTGCAGCAACTCTCATCGATCAGTCTGTGCGGCGCCGCATGAAGTCGAACACACCTATTGGTTTATCGTTTTGTCATGTGGTCTTTTGTTCTGCCTTATGTTATGTTCATGTTCCTCAGCTCATCTCTGTCATTGGTTGGATTGTGTCATGTGACCCCATTTGTTTGATATATATAGCCCTCAAGTTTCATTGTCCTTTGTCTTGCTTTGTTGGTGTAACCCACTATTGGTGATTTGTGTTCATGTTCAGGTCTAAGCCAAGCCAAGCCAAGCCAAGCCATGTTTATTGCTTATCTGCTCATTCTTGGATTTTGATAAACTGCACTTGGTTTCTCACTACACTCGCCTTCAGTGGAATATTGTGACAGAAAAGCTAGACCAACAATGAAACCAGCAGTTACTCAGTTACGCAGTTACTTAGTTTGCGCCATGGCAATCGTCCCCTTTAGGACTATGTGGTAAACTTGTGTGAATTGTGTCATATGGTGGGAATTAATGATGTGGCTTAAAGGACATTTTTCATTATGGACTTAATGATTCTCTTAATTACCTCATGCCTCGCCATACCCCTCACTGGACCCTGGCTCAATATATTGACTTTGTACTCCATTTGAGTGGTTCCTAATTTATTGTCATTTACTGCATTCATTGTGGATGAGAAATCCTGCAATTCTACATTACCCACCACACCAGAGTGTTCCCACACCCAGACTGTCATGTCAGGATTTATTCATGGCACAACCACCATGCCAGAGCTTCGTCACGTCATGCCTGCCAAGCCAGAGCCTGCTCACGTCATGCCTGCCAAGCCAGAGGATCGGCTCCAGAGCCTGCTCCAGTCCATGTGTCCACTCCAGAGCCTGCTCCAGTCCATGAATCTGCTCCAGGGCCTGCTCCAGTCTATGAGTCAGCTCCAGAGCCTGCTCCAGTCCATGAGTCCACTCCAGAGCCCTCTCCAGTCCATGAATTCGCTCCAGAGCCCACTGAAGCTCTAGAGTTCAGTGCCTGTTTTCTCTGCCTCTTCCTGTTTTGACCACAGTAGTCACACGTAAACCCACTGCCAGTCCTGTCACGGCTAAAGAGGCTGTCTCTGAACTCACAGTCTACCCTGTCACAGCCAAGGAGGCCGTCTCTGAACTCTCAGCCTGTCCGATTACTGCCAAGGAGGCAGTCCCTGAACTCTCTGCCTGTCCTGTCACGGTCAAGGAGACCGTCCCATAACCCATTGCCTGTCCTGTCATGGCCATGGAGGCCATCTCTGAACACTCTACCTGTCATGTCATGGCCTTGGAGGCCACTCACAAGCTCTCTGCCTATCATGCTACGGCCAATGAGGCTGTTTAAAGATATTCTACCTGTCATGTCACGAGCACGGAGGCCACTCACAAACTGTTTACCCGTTCTGTCACAGCCAGGTGGTCTGTCCATGTCTCTGCTCCGCCATGGCCTCCTGACCTGTGGTGGTCTTTCAAGGAAAGTCTGTTCACTCGGTGGTCATATTTGCAACTCCTCCGGGTAGCTCATTCGAGACCAAGTTCTATCTAAATGAATGGGGGAATCCTGAAATCTAAAAAAAAACTGCCTTATGAACTCACAAAAAAATTACATATTTCAAATCTGAAATGAACTGCCCCAGGAATGTTGTTTCTTATGCTCAAAAGGCATTAAAAAGCTTATTTTTCAGGCTAGACCAGCCAATGCGCATGCGCAATCATAATGTGCTTATGAATGTGCATGTGCATTGGCTGGTCTAGTCTCAGGTTTCTATGGGAACCGGAGCTTCTAACGGCTGCTGCAGTGACGCAATGACTTTACCAATCAGCGATTGGCTCTTTCTTTTAGAAGGCGATACTATTCCACCATATTGCACATTGCAGTTTCCCCCATTCATAAGTATAGGAGTGAACCATCTTTGTATTTCTATAGTCTTTGGGTCCACCACTGCTCCACGGTCCTGGCCCACCTCTGCTCCATGTTCCAGACTTGCCATTACTCCATAGTCCAGGTCCATCACTTCTCCATGGCCCATGGTCTGGCCAACTGCTCCACGGCCCAAGCCCACCACTGCTCCATGGCCAAGGCCCGCTACTATGGTGTTATTTTAATGACAAATGTCGAGAGTGCATTATTGTAGCGCGAAAGTACATTAATATAATGTGCGAGCGCGAATCTCCCCGCTCGCACGCGGATTTCCTTTGCTCTTGCACAAAACCGGACGCGCACGCTCAGATACACGCTGCTCTCGCCCAGAGAGTGTGCGCACACTTAAATTGTGTCTCTCCTCTCACTCAAACTGTCCTGTGCACTCGCAAATCTCTCTGTGCTCATGCGCTAGATATTAATTATTTTCGCACCTGAATTAAACATTGTCAAAAGTTATCATTATGCACTTTACAAAGTATCTCAAAACAGATTTGTTCACTAAAGGCCTTTCCTTGATTTTTTATTGTTGTATTTTTGTTTTAACATAAACTGGTTATTGCACTTTGTTTTACTACTTTATCTCTTTTATGTTTGTATTTGTATTTTCTCTTCTGGGAATGCACATATGCATCTCTCTGTAAAATACTTTGTAAACACTTACTGCGCTATATAAATAAAGCTTTAAACAATCAGACCTCCACAACTGACCGATGAAAATACTATGTGAAATCTAATTGGCTGAGAGGGAACCGAACCTGGAATTCTTTTGACAATGAAAGATGGATCTTTAATTTATTTCCAGTTTAATAATATTTAGCGATGTTAATGAAATGTGGCCTATATTAGAAATGGCTAAGAATTGGGTGCTTGGATGATTTGTACATATAAATAACCTCTGTCCAACTGGTTGGTCTCTGAGCAATTTATCTAAAAACAACATATTATAGCCTATGGCTCTAAAGACTTCATATAAAAGATCAATGTTATGTCATAATATGTCAGATACCTCAACTGAATTTAAAATCATTGCAATAAATTCTCAGTTGGTATGATGGCAATAGTAACAATTTCTATCAAATCAACAGCAAATGCAAAAATAGACGTAAATTATGCAAGATATGTGCATCTGTTTGGAAATTTATTGGGAGTTTTTTTTTTTTAAATCCAGTGTTTTTTGTTTTCAGTTCTGATTTTAGTTAGATTTTTTTT
>NW_015551089.1:678374-679010 GCF_001515605.1 Sinocyclocheilus anshuiensis | reverse complement strand
CTGATTTTTTTTAAAGATTTTTTAAAAATGAAAATCCACTTAATATTAGCTATACATTCGATGGCACTCTTCTCTAAAACAGTGGATATACAGTTATATGACAGTTACATGTAATTACATTGTCTGCAAATGCATTAAACCCATAGAATATAATGTAGTAATGTTATGACAAATATGGGAAATTCATTATAGTGTTATATTTGGTCTCCACATCTTAAGTATAGGGAATAGTGCATCTGACCCTTATCTAAATCTGTCCTTAATCAGAAGATTATTATTTATTTAATAATTATTTATTTATTTCAATCCAAGTGCACAATAGGCTATATGACCACATGAACTTTAAGAATCATATAAGCCTACTTTTTTGTTTGTTTAAATAAATCGCTCAGAGGGGTTTGACCAAACTGTTAAACTAGGTTATTTACAAATAATCCAAGCACCCGATTCATTTCTAATATTTGATTATTATGACTTAGTAGTATTAAATTATAAAGAAATTACAGATCCATCTTTGAAATCTGATAGGTTGATAACATTTGACAACGTTTAATTCAGGTGCGAAAAGAATTAATATCTAGCGCATGAGCACAGAGAGATTTGAGAGTGCACAGGACACAGTTTGAGTGAGAGGAG
>NW_015551089.1:662584-677645 GCF_001515605.1 Sinocyclocheilus anshuiensis | reverse complement strand
CCACATATATTTATAAAAACAACATATTATAGTCTATGGCTCTAAAGACTTCATATAAAAGATCAATGTTATGTGATATGTCAGATGCCTCAACTAAATTTAAAATCACTGAAATAAATTCTCAGTTGGTATGATGACAATAATAAGTAACAATTCCTATCAACATCAACTGCAAAAATAGATGTAAATGATGCAAGATATGTTCACAATAAATGTTCTGATAGCATCGCTGTTTGGACATTTATTGGGAGTTTTTTGTTTGTTAATCCAGTGTTTGTTTTCAGTTCTGATTTTAGTTAGATTTTTTTTCATGAAAACCCACTTTATATTAGCTACACATTCAATGGTACTCTCAAACAGTGAATATACAGTTATATGACAGTTACATGTAATTACATTGTCTGCAAATGCATTAAACCCATAGAATATAATGTAGTAATGTTATGACAAATATGGGAAATTCATTATAGTGTTATATTTGGTCTCCACATCTTAAGTATAGGGAATAGTGCATCTGACCCTTATCTAAATCTGTCCTTAATCAGAAGATTATTATTTAATTATTTATTATTTATTTATTTCAATCCAAGTGCACAATAGGCTATATGACCACATGAACTTTAAGAAAGCCTACTTTCTACTTTTTTGTTTGTGTTTAGATAAATCGCTCAGAAGGGTTTGACCAAACTGTTAAACTAGGTTATTTACAAATAATCCAAGCACCCGATTCATTTCTAATATTTGATTATTATGACTTAGTAGTATTAAATTATAAAGAAATTACAAGATCCATCTTTGAAATCTGATTGGTTGATAACATTTGACAACATTTAATTCAGGTGCGAAAATAATTAATATCTAGCGCATGAGCACAGAGAGATTTGCGAGTGCACAGGACAGTTTGAGTGAGAGGAGAGACACGTTTTAAGTGCGCGCACACTCTCTGGGCGAGAGCAGCATGTATCTGAGCGCGCGCGTCTGGTTTTGTGCGAAATCAAAGGAAATCCACGTGCGAGCAGGGAGATTCGCACTCGCGCATTATATTAATGTGCTTTCGCGCTACAATAATGCGCTCTCGACATTTGTCATTAAAATAACGCCATACGCTACTGCTCCATGGCCCAAGTCTGCCATGTCATGATCCAGGTCCAGTTCCCCTGCCCTGGCCTGGCCCTCCATCCCACCCCCTGGACCACCTCCAGTCCGCCACCCTCCTGGCCTCTTTGTTTGTTTTGGGTGGTTTGTTAGGGCATCGGGAGCCGCCCTTAGAGGGGGGGGATATGTCACGTTTGGTTTTGGGCATTGGTTTATGTTCATGTTTTAATGTCTTTTATTTTGTAGTTTTGCCACAGTCATGTCCCCTGTTAGTCATGTGATTCTCTGTTCCTTCATGTGTCATGCTTTCATTGGTTTATTGTTTTGTCATGTGGTCTTTTGTTCTGCCTTCTGTTTGGTTCATGTTCCTCAGCTCATCTCTGCCATTGGTTGGATTGTGTCATGTGACCCAATTTGTTTGATATATATAGCCCTCATGTTTCATTGTCCATTGTCTGGCTTTGTTGGCGTTCAAGCCAAGCCATGTCTTTGTTTATTGTGTATCTGTTCATTCTTGGATTTTAATGAACTGCATTTGGGTTCTCATACCTTCTGTGCCTTCTGTGGAATATTGTTACATTGATTATGTAATGATTCAATTTACAGTGACTTTTCAGCTCTCAACAATTAAATGACTTTTCAACTCATAAATGCAAACTTCCCAGGAGGACTTCAATACTCCAGTAGTTCGTAAAGTTGGTTGGACCTACAGCTCTCGACCTGTGGTTAGAAGCATAGTTTCTTGTATGAAATGTGGACTTAAATAGAACATGCTTTCTAACATGTAGTACAATCTATATGTTTCATTCCATAAATATATATACAAATTTCATTCTACATAACGAAAGTGGCATTTTTGAAGAATGCACATGTGTGAATGTGCGAGTGGAAATCTGGAAATAAAGCAAAACAATGGCAAACAAAAGCAGCGAAGTAGTCTTCAGATGCTATGTTCGTTATTTACAGCAGTACTTAATCTGACAATAATTAGATCTTGAACCAATTACTGTCACGTGTATGTTCCCGTTGAGTTCCTGTTTTCCTTATTTGGTCCTTCCTGTTCCTGTCCCAATGTAGTTTGATTTGTTCCAGGTGCGTCTCATTATTAGTTATCCTCCTCACCTGTCTGCCCCTCGTTATCTGCCCTATTTAGTTCTTGCCCGTTCTGAGTCTCTTTGTCTGGAATTGTGTTTGTCAACTCCTTGTGCTATGTGTGATTCCCTGAAAAAAAGAATTAAACTCCTTTGTTTTGTACTCCTGGTCTCCTCGTTCCTCATTCCGTGCTCCTCACAGTAGCAATCCGTGACAGAATTCCAGACCCAAACAAAGTGAGTGGTGACTTTTGAGAAGTTTTTGGATTTCCTCGTTTTCCCCGCGCCTATGGAAATTGCCGCTCGGTTCTCTGCCTTAGCTCGCCTAGATCTCCCCTTTGTCGAGTATTCCTGGGAGTTCTGCAGGCTTGACGCGGCTACGGCCCTTAGCCCGCCATGCGTTCATGAGGTCCCAGTGTCGGTTCCAGCCCCAGTGCCTGCTCCTCGTAAGCGCCTTCCAGAGCTCGCTTCAGTGTCTGTTCCAGTCCCAAAACTCAATCCAGTGCCAGCTCCTCGAAAGCGCTTTGCTGTGCCTGCTCCTCGAAAGCGCTTTGCTGTGCCTGCTCCTCCAGTGCCAGCACCACGTAAGCGCTACCCTGATCCCCAGTTCAGCCCAGGGAGGGCTCCTGTTTCCCCGTTAAGCCCAGGGTGGGCTCCTGATCCCCAGTTCAGCCCAGTGAGGGCTCCTGTTCCCGAGTATAGCCCAGGGAGGGCTCCAGATTCCCTGTCAAGCCCAGGTAGGGCTCCTGTTCCCCAGTCAAGCCCAGGGAGGGCTCCAGATTCCGCAGTCAAGCCCAGGGAGGGCTCCAGATTCCCCAGTCAAGCCCAGGGAGGGCTCCAGATTCCCCAGTCAAGCCCAGGGAGGGCTCCTGTTCCCCAGTCAAGCCCAGGGAGGGCTCCTGATCCCCAGAGCTCGCTCCAGTGTCGGCTCCAGCCCCAGAGCTCGCTCCAGTGCCCGCTCCTCGTAAGTGCTTTCTAGAACGCCATCTAGTGCCTGCTCCTCTGGAGCGCCCCCCAGGACTCCTAGATTTCCGCATGAAAATTTTGGGGGTGGGCCATATACCCGTGGCCGAGCCAGCTAAGGCCATGGATGATCCGCCATGGCCTCCTGAGTCCCCTGATCCGCCATGGCATCCTGAAACCCCTGATCCGCCATGGCTCCCTGAACTGTCTGCTCCGCCATGGCCTCCTGAGTCCCCTGATCCGCCATGGCATCCTGAAACCCCTGATCCGCCATGGCTCCCTGAACTGTCTGCTCCGCCATGGCCTCCTGAGTCCTCTGATCCGCCATGACTCCCGGATCCACCCTGGAGGCTCTCCTTGTCTCCGCCCTGTTCCTGTCCTGCACCAGCCTCTAGGGCGCCCCCCCCCCCGCTCCTCCCTCCCTGATGGTACTCCCGCGCCGTCCGGGAGGGGGGCGATCAGTCACATGTATGTTCCCGTTGAGTTCCTGTTTTCCTTATTTGGTCCTTCCTGTTCCTGTCCCAATGTAGTTTGATTTGTTCCAGGTTTATCTCATTATTAGTTATGTGTGGTTCCCTGAAAAAAAGAATAAAACTCCTTTGTTTTGTACTCCTGGTCTCCTCACTCCGTGCTCCTCACAGTAGCAACCTGTGACAATTACGTTATTATGTGACATCATTAACAACAGTTGTTAAACCAATGTCGTTTGAAGGGCAGATGTACAACAAAGTTGAGTAACAGTTATGAATAGCTTGTGACCAATTTCACAGCTAGCATTTTATGTACATGAAAAACACACAATCAAATAATATTTTCAGAGTTTTATTTATTTTTTTTACAATTGGACAAAATTACAACTCAGTTGGAAAATAACAAGAGTATTCTGCTCACAAGTGATGTTTACCTTCACATTTATTTTTTTTCATGTTTTTTTTTTCTTGATTTTTATATTTTACCCCACATATAATGTGTCATATTTATCTTTATGCTCTGTTGTCTAACTGTTAATCATGTATAAAAAAAAAGGACAATTAAAAAAAATAAAATAAAAAATAAAAACCTTTGTGTGGCACAATCAACATTTTTAATTGTGTAATTCACAATTGTTTATTGTTTATTTCATTTTTCTTATTATATTTTGAAATGTTATAATTAATATTTTATTAAATGTATTTGCACAGTAGCAAATACAAATCATGATTATGAACAAATACTAAATTCTTTTAATGTGAGCTTTATTTTTTAAAAGAGTTAATGAAAAAAAGTAAATAAAAAATACAATTAAAAAAAGTTAGAATCTGTTATCTGTTACACCCCTGAGACATAAAAGTGCCATATTAAAACTTTTCTGCTAAAAGTTGATTGACTTTTCTTTGACGGGAAGAATATGCTGGAAGTCAACAGAAAACAATTAAAATAAACTCATGCAGGTTTGAAACAAGTGGAGGGTAAGTAAATAATGTCAGAATTTTTATTTTTGGGCGAACTATCCCTTTAAGATGATCTATATGCTAGTTTAGTTCTAAAAGTCAATCAACTTTTAGCAGAAAAGTTTTAATGGCACTTTTAACTCTAATTCAGATGGGTCTTTAAAGCTTTCTGACCACAAAAGACCTCCATTCATCCTCATTATGGACAATTTCACACCTTTAATGGCACAGAGGCACATCACACACTTCACAAACATTGCAGTAATTATACTCTTCATTTGAAGCCTTTTATCAGAATCTAATTGGCTGCTGTGTCTCCCAAACAAACTCTTGTCCTCTGCTGTGACGCTAACAGACTCTCGGCCAGAGGAGTGTGCACCCCTCGGTTATCATCATTGTGTAATTTGCAGTGTTTTCAATTATTCCCACTTCTTTTGTTGTCTGATACTGTCTGATACAGTGACAAAAACTGTAGGGATGCACCAATCGATTGGTCACGATCATTACTGACCTACAGCGGCCAGCAGTTCACTGTCACTCATGCATTCAGGACTAAGATTTTTTTTAATTGCAGCACATACAAATTCACACATACACTCCAACTCTGCTGAATGGGTCTTTTCTCAGTGCTGTAAGCATGGCATCAACACTTGAGGACACTGTTGGCCATTTGCCACTTCACAGATTCAGATACTGCTCGCATGTTTCTTTAGACATATAGTTATTTAATATGTATGAATTATAACCCTTCCATTTTTAAGAGTGCAATTATGGTAATTCTAACTCACCATACAGGCAAAGAGTAAAATGAAACTGCAAACGGATGTTAAAATGAATCAGAAACAAAGATGTGAAATGTTCTTGGCTCACAGTTGTCTGTCATTTTTATTTTTCAGCTTCTAAAATCTGGTTGCACACTTGAGAATCTCATTGCATTCTGTATCTCATTAGCTATTTTTCGCCCACTGTTTCATGAATACTGCATTTATCAAGATATTTGTTTGTCGTACAAATTACAAATATTTGTTGTAACAGTTACAACAGCAATAACAGTTTAACCTTTAATAACGGAACCGCTACAGAGATGTTTATGCCAGCTTGCTGTAAAAATATTGGTGTTAAATATGTATGAATTGTAACATGCCCATTTTCAAGAGGATAATTATGATAATTCTGCCAAACTCTCTTAACAGTTAAAGGCAAAGAGGAAAAATAAACTGCAAATATATGTTAAAATTAATTACAAACATATAAAGAATCATTATGACAGTGTTGAAAATAATGAATAGTAATTATTAAGTGATGCAGACATAAATTAAATTGCTCACAGATCACAGATCTGAAGGGAGCGGTTCTTTGGACTTAAAATGTAGTTTAAATAATAGAATTCGACCCACAGATACAACATTGGATGTCTGCAAACAAACAAACAAACAAACACACACACACACACACACACACATCTCTTCTCTGGAGGATTTGAGCTAAACGCTGCCCATTAGCAACACACACACACACACACACACAAATAAATAAATAAATAAATAAATAAATAAATAAATAAATAAATGTTTTATTTGATTTGATTTTAAGCCGGGCTTCACACTGTGTGATTTTTAAAAAGTCCTCTAGGATTGTACTTGTCAGACTGTACGAACATGATGATCATGTCACACTGTGGGATCTCAGTTGTCATTAATGTCAGACTGTATGACAGTCAAGACATGTTAAAAACGGGTGCGCACAAGAAAACTTGTCCAGAGTTTTACCTTATAAACCCATACACATTCAGTGACTGCGAGCGGCATTGCATGTAGGGCTGTAATGTTTGCTATCATTAAAAGTATATGAATGGCGGCAATACCGGGGTATTTATGCAGAATAGTGCAAGCAGCACTACACACCCACATGAAAACAGCAGAGCAACCAGTTTATCCTAGCAAAGGCAACATATCATATGAATTCCGTGAGAGGAGGACGAGAGCGCCGGAGTTTATGTGGTTAATATTTTTTTGTGGAAACAGTGATCTTTCAGGATCTTTCAATCAATAGAATGTTCAAAAGAATAGCATTTATTTAGGAAAAAAAAAATCTTAAAAATAAATAAATAATAAAACAAATAAATATAAAAATCTTACTGACCCCAATTGTTTGAATGGTAATGTATTGGGAGAGAATTATGACGAATAATTTCTTAATATTTTTTAAATGTCCATACACTACAATAACCATAATCTGTCCAAAAATATGTTACTGTCCAAATCTATTGCTATGTTATAAATAAAACTGGTTTACACCATGTAAAGTGATTTAATTCCATTATATTCTTCACTATATTTTGTAGGAGGAAACCTGGTTTGCAGGTGTTACAGTGGGAGTCTGCAATCTGTTGTGGCATATGCTCTGGAAAGGTGAAATCTTTCTTGTGAGAACAACAAAACGCAGCCTCTCAGCACAAAGCAAAGGCACAAATCAAAGGCCTGGGATCAGAAGCATTTCACAGAAGTAATTCTCAATATGAAAGCCAGAGGTCTGGATGGAGGAACAAGCCACTGGACCATCAACATGACGTCAGTTTAAATCACTCTCCGTCTATTAATATGTTTCTTATTGTTTATACATTTGAAGGTAGACTAGTCTTATTTGTTAAGGTACATTGAAAAGTTCAAACCTCGGGCTTAGGCTGTTTACACATTAGCCAGAAAGCTGAAACCAATTGATTTCAATAGGGATTGTGCATCTTAATGACGCTGAGGAAAATCGGAAAGGATTGCTTCATCAGTGTTAAATATATGACAATATATATGAAAATGTATAAAGTATATGAAACAAAGGCCTACTTTGTTGTTATAAGTTAAACGTCGTGCACAGGAGTTCACACAATGGGAGAAAAAAGATGGATCTGCTTGGTTGTCATTTGTGAGGACAACATCTAAACTCATGTCTAATAGTAGATTTTTAGATATGTAAATTTTGAATAAAGCATAATAAAAGATGTTTTGGTGGTGAATGACTGCGATTTTTTTTATCAAATCTATATTCAGTCATTGATTTATTTAGAACATATTCAAGACCCTCATTTGTCACCACCTACTGGTGTAATTATGTTACTGGAAGAAATGTTGAATGAGTCTTTTTGGTAAAGGGATTCAAAAGAAATCTCTAAAGAAGACATTTCTGAAAAGCTATGAAAGCTTATTTATCGCAGAATGAACGAACGAATGAACAAACGAATGAATAAGGTAATTGCGATTTTTTAATCTTACAATTCTGAATTTTTTCTTGCAATTCTGAGCAATTCTCTTCTCTTCTGAGTTTATATTTCGCAATTCTGAGTTTATATGCTATTATAATAAAGACAGTCTGACATATTTTACACTCACTAGCCACTTTATTAGATACACCTGTTCAACTGCTCGTAAACACAAATATCTAATCAGCCAATCACATGACAACAACAGAAATGTTTTTCCTTTGTGTTTTAGAAAATGTTGCGTGCAGATGACAACATTGTCAAAACAATCGTTCACACAGATTCACAAAAACAACTAAAAATGCTGTATTATGCATGCCAGGCCAGTAGTTGGCAATGTCACTTTGCTTATGCACATACACATGAACACATAATATACGCTTGCACATGACTTCACCTTTTTCATAAATTTATGTTTTCATAGTTTACACTGAGATAACAGCATTGCTTTCAAAAACTTTGAAACCAGTTTTCAAAAGTTTGCATTTTCAGGCCCTCATTGTCATGTAAATAAACAGCCAAAACGGTGGTTGAAAAGGTAGTTGAAAACGGTGTTGTGTAAAAGCCCCCTTAGGTGTGTAGACATGGTCAAGACGATCTGCTGAAGTAAAAAATAAGCATCAGAATGGGGAAGAAAGGTGATTTAAGTAACTTTGAACGTGTCATGGTTGTTGGTGCTAGACAGGCTGGTCTGAGTATTTCAGAAACAGCTGATCTACCGGGATTTTCAAGCACAACCATCTCTAGGGTTTACAGAGAATGGTTTGAAAAAGAGAAAATATCCGATGAGTGACAGTTATATGGACAAAAATGCCTCGTTGATGCCAGAGGTCAGAGGAAAATGGCCAGACAGATTCGAATCGATAGAAAGGCAACAGTAAGTCAAACCTCATTGACTCTATTCCAAAGAATTAAGTCAGTTCTAAAGGCAAAAGGGAGTCCAACCCAGTACCAGCAAGGTGTGCCTAATAAAGCAGGCGGTGATTTGTTGATAAATATTTTAATGAACAAATGCATTTTTCTTTGAAAACGTGGTTACATTTTGGTCTAACAGTCTGTCATATGTTACAACTAAATGTTGTTTAAAGACTAAATGCCATATGATGTATAAAATGCTAATAATTATATAAATTAAAATGTTGTTATTATTTTCATTTATTGTATAGCCCAAACGGTGATATTCAGTACAGGCACAGTTGGTAGAATCCAAAGACCTTCCATTACATAAAACAGTAGCAGTGGCACCCTTGACTGAAGCCTTATGTTTCTGTGAAAAGGTTCCTTGTCTGCTCAGTAGAAGAAATGGTTTAAGGCCATGTGATAATTGATGTTTCTGATTGGATCTGATTAAAGTTATTCATTGCCGTTGTTTGATGTGATTGCCTCTTGAACACTTTGGCAGAAAGGGTGGATTCACAGAAGGAGCTACTCTACCTCTGGCTAAACTCCAGAAAAACCTCTTCATGCTGAAGATCCAAGAGATCAAAATCATGGCTTAAAATGTTAAAAAGTCAAAGGCGTCTGAAACTGGCAGATAACCAGTCTGGGTGAATAGTAATGGAAAATATCTCTCTCTGAAGCAGTGCTATATTCAACATGCAGCCTGTAGAATGGGTCAGCGATGCTCTTTTTATGTCCACATCTGCAGTTATTCATTTATTACAAATATACTAAAATACACTAAAACGCAATTTTTACATTCAGTGAACATATTATCAATGATGAAAAATGTTAGTATGATGAAAAATGTTAGTGTGATGCAAATATATTATTTTATTTAACCTTTATTTAGCCAGGATAATCTCTCTGAGATTAAAAATCTCTTTCACAGGAGAGTCCTGGCCAAGAATAGGCAGCTATTACAATCACACTCACAAAACAAAATAACAAGAAACTAAAACAACTAAAAACAATTGTACCTCATTGAGTCTTCTTCAAGTGACCTAATAATAGATTTAAAAATGTTTCATAGACACCAGCGTTTGTAATTTCAATTTCATTTGGAGTAAATTCCAATCAAATGGAACTGCGCACACAAAAGTCCTTTTTCCCAGTTCAAATGGAACAGAAAGAGTTCAGTCTCAATTCTTAGACTGAAGTGAATATTGCCCAATACATTTATGTTGAATGAGACAAATATGAAGGCAACAACCCCAAAAGTTTTATAAATAATTATATACCAATGCATTTTCCTTCTAATTGACAGAGAAGGCCAAGCTGTTATACAACGTGCAATGGTGAGTTTAAGGTTTACAATTTGATATAAATCTTAGATTGCCGTGATAAACAGCATCCAAAGAAGAGAGAAGGTAACAAATTGATACACTACATCACTGTAATCAAGTACTGGTAGAAAAGTGGCAGAAACTAATTTCTTTCTTACATTAAATGAAAAACAAAACTTGTTTCTGAAGTAAAACCCAAGCTTTAGTTTTAATAAGAGTTAAAAAGAGTTATGTGAGAGCTAAACGATAATGTATTATCAACAATGATGCCAAGATATTTATATTCTCTCACTAACTCAATCGCATTTCCTTGTAAAGTCTGAAGAGGAATACGATTTTTTAAGATCATTTTTTTCTAGCTTGAAAATAACATAAGCTTGTTTTTTTTTTCAATGTTCAGAACAAGTTTTAGTGTGTGAAGTCGTGACTGAATAACATCAAAGCCAATTGAAGCTTGTACAGGGCTTGCTATTTAGAGGGCACACTATAATATGACAGTGTCATCTGCATAAAAGTGGAAATTTGCATCCTATCATAATCCAGACTAATTATGTAGATGGTAAATCAAAGGGGCACCAGCACAGATCCTTGGGGAACACCTTTAACTATCTCCAATAGTCCAGATTGTTTACCTTCAGCCTGCACACACTGGGTTCTTCCACTTAAATAGTTTTTAAACCAGAAAATAACATGATTTGATAAACCAACACTCTTTAATCTATCCAACAGTATTTCATGATCCACTGTGTCGAAAATCAATAAAAAGAGAGATGCAATAATCACCTTTACCGGCAGATTCCACAATATAATTTAAAACTTTCAGAGCGGCTGTTATGGTACCGTTTTTTTTATTGTTAGATAGGACTTTGTTTACATTAAAGTAACATGTCAACTGTTCTAATAAGACTTTCTAAAATTATATATATGTAGCAATCAGCTCATGAGGAATTGTTTATTTTTTCCCTTTTTTGAACTTCAAGACTGTTCAATAAATTGACTTTTGGAACCTGCAAACTGAGTCCACGTCTCGCACTGACAGAACGATCTGACCAGTTATGGACTCAGCAGGCGCCGATCCCCTCAGATCAGCAGTTACCCAGCAGGGCATTCTCTTGGGCCAGCATGCCTCCCAGCTAACCTCCACGTCCCGGGAGGTCGAGTTCCTAAATGCTCAGTTGTCTGGTCTGTCTGCCCAGCTCCATGAACTTCGCAGGGAGGACACAGCTGGTTTTTTCTCTCTCCGCCATGACCCTGAGCCTCATGCAAACAACCCACCTCCCTATGATGGGAACCCAAACTCCTGCAGAGCCTTCCTGTCTCAGTACTCCCTGGTCTTTGCTCTACAGCCTCGCCGGTACGCCCAGGAGGAGATCAAGGTGGCTTATGTTTTAACCCTCCTAACCGGCAGGGCCCGTGACTGGGGAACGACAGTGTGGGAGGCACGGGCTCCCTTTTGTGCTTCTTTTGAGGACTTTCGGCAGGAGATGGTCAAGTTATTTGATCGTTCTGCTCGGGGTGATGAGGCGGCAGCCCAGCTGGCACGCCTACGTCAAGGGGGCCGTTCAGTGACTGAGTTCGCCATCGAGTTCAAGACCTTAGCAGCGGCCTGTGACTGGAATGAGGGGTCTTGTAGAGCTGTGTTCCGTGCTGGACTGGATGAGGAGATCCAAGATGAAATTGCTACCCATGAACTTCCGCACGGCTTTGATGATCTTGTCAACTTGGCCCTCCGTGTGGAGAGTCGCCTTCGCCTTCGTCTCCAACGTTTGACTGCTCGCACCTCTTGGAGGATGGGGGAAATGACCGGCGACTCCAGCTCTGTCTTGCCTCCGCCTTCTCCTGCTGACCCTGAACCTATGCAGGTGGGATGCCTGCGTCTCACTCCTCAGCAGAAACAGGAGAGACTAGTCCGAGGCTTATGCTTCTACTGTGGGAGGGCCGGACACTTTGTCAGCAAGTGCCCGCTAAAAGTCAGGGCCCATCAGTAGCCAGGGGGATCCTAGTGGGTGCATCTCCCCTTAATTTCCAGTCACTCCTGTTCAGCCCTGGTGGATTCGGGGGCTGGTGGTAATTTCATGGACACGGGTCTGGCTGAGCAGTGGGGAATTTCTGCCATCCCCCTCTCTACTCCTATCTGTTCGGTCTCTTGATGATTCTCCTATCACCGCTATCACCCACCTCACCCCCCCCGTAAGTCTTATTGTCTCTGGCAATCACCATGAGATAACCAAGCTGTACCTTCTGGATTCCCCGAGTGCCCCAGTGGTTCTGGGTCACCCGTGGTTGGTGCAGCACGGTCCTCATGTGGATTGGGCCAAAAATTCAGTTTTGTCTTGGAAACAGTCTTGTCTTAAGTCTTGTTTGGGTTCTGCCTCTTTTCCTGGCACTGTGTTTCCTGTTGTGCAGGTGGAGGAAGCTGATCTGTCCGGGGTTCCGGGGGAGTACCGTGGTCTGCGGCAGGTTTTCAGCAGGTCCCGGGCCGTGTCCCTGCCTCCTCACCGGCCGTATGATTGTGCCATCAACCTCCTCCCAGGCACTTCGCCGCCCAAGGGTCGCTTATATTCCCTGTCTGGTCCAGAACGAGAGGCTATGGACAAATATATTCGAGAGTCCCTAGATGCCGGTCTCATCCGTCCCTCCTCATCTCCAGCTGGTGCAGGATTCTTCTTCGTTAAGAAGAAGGATGGCTCCTTGCGCCCTTGTATTGATTACAGAGGTTTGAATGACATTACCATTAAGAATAGGTACCCCCTGCCCTTAATGTCATCTGCCTTTGAACTTTTGCAGGGAGCCAAGGTCTTCAGTAAGTTGGACCTCCGCAATGCTTATCATCTGGTTCGGATTCGAGAGGGGGATGAGTGGAAGACAGCATTCATCACTCCTTCGGGACACTGAGTACCGGGTGCTACCTTTTGGCCTGACAAATGCCCCAGCTGTCTTCCAGGCCCTGGTCAACGACGTGTTGAGAGACATGGTTAACAAGTTTGTCTTTGTGTACCTGGATGACATTCTAATCTTTTCTCCCTCACTTCAGGTA
Source organism: Sinocyclocheilus anshuiensis (assembly GCF_001515605.1). Taxonomy (NCBI): domain Eukaryota; kingdom Metazoa; phylum Chordata; class Actinopteri; order Cypriniformes; family Cyprinidae; genus Sinocyclocheilus; species Sinocyclocheilus anshuiensis. The sequence goes on along the minus strand of NW_015551089.1, from coordinate 664,551 downwards.
CACACTCAACACGTACGTCAGGTGCTACAACGGCTGCTGGAGAACCAGCTGTATGTTAAAGCGGAGAAGTGCGTTTTCCACCCCAAGTCAGTTCCATTCCTGGGCTATATCATTTCGGCGGAGGGGCCGCTAAGCAGATCCCGCTAAGTTAAGGGCCGTAGCCGAGTGGCCACCTCCAGACTCACGCAAGGCTCTGCAGCGGTTTCTGGGATTCGCCAACTTCTACCGGCGCTTCATCCGAAACTTTAGTCAGGTTGCTGCACCCTTGACAGCTCTTACCTCTACTAAGGTACCGTTTAGGTGGAATTCGAAAGCTCAGGGGGCCTTTGATGACCTCAAGTCCCGATTCATTTCTGCTCCTGTTCTTTCGTTTCCAGACCCTGAACATCAGTTTATTGTGCAGGTGGATGCTTCTGAGCTTGGAGTAGGTGCGGTCCTTTCTCAGCGGTCCCCTAGAGAAACCCAGGTGAATGTAATTACGACATCGGTAACCGGGAGCTGCTGGCGGTTAGGTTGGCCTTGGGTGAGTGGCGTCACTGGTTGGAGGGGTCAGCACAGCCCTTCTTGGTCTGGACGGACCATAAGAATTTGGAATATGTTCGTTCGGCCAAGAGGTTGAGTTCACGTCAAGCCCGATGGGCACTCTTCTTTGGCCGGTTCAACTTCTCTCTCTCGTATCGTCCAGGCTCCAAGAATGTAAAACCTGATGCCCTTTCCTACCTTTTCAGGAATACGGGGGGGATAGGGGCGTCGGTCGAAACCTTTATCCCTAAGGAAATTGTGGTGGGGTCCCTCTACTGGGATGTAGAGAGGAGAGTACTGGAGGCCATACGAGAGAGAAAGGTGCCAAGAGGGTGCCCAGAGGGTAGACTTTTTGTGCCGGTTGTGTTGCGCCCTGAAGTCCTCCAGTGGGGGCATTCATCTAAGTTAGTCTGTCATCCTGGGGTTCGGAGATCGCTGGCCGCCATCCGCCAGCGATTCTGGTGGCCATCCATGGCCCAGGATGCCAGGCAGTTTGTGTTTGCCTGCTCGGTTTGCGCCCAGAACAAGAGTTCCAATCAGCCTCCTGTTGGTCTGCTTCACCCCTTGCCCATCCCTTCCCGCCCCTGGTCACACATAGCCCTTGACTTTGTCACTGGTCTTCCGCCATCGAGGGGTAACACCGTAGTATTGACGGTGGTGGACCGCTTCTCTAAGGCAGCCCATTTCATCCCCCTTCCCAAATTGCCTTCAGCCAAGGAGACTGCTCAAGTGGTGGTTGACCACATCTTCCGGATTCATGGCCTTCCGGTGGATGTGGTTTCCGATAGGGGTCCACAGTTTGTCTCCCGGTTCTGGAAAGAGTTCTGTCGGCAGATCGTCAGCGTTAACCTCCTCCAGCTCTACCCACACTCGCGATCTCCGATCGCTGTTTCCGCTGTCTCAGCTCTTCCTCGCCTCTCCGCCAGTGCGCCCCCAGATCCCCGCCTCAACAACAACGTTGTGGATCGAGTGGCCCATGGTGGCAGTGGGGTTATGGTGAAATCTGCTTTGTTTACTGCAGACTGACAATTCCAGAGACCAATAGAAAAAGAAAGTAGTGTATTAGCAGACATAGGCAAAGTGCACAGGTTGTTAGGATTGCACTGCCTATTGTGTGTGATGCATGGTTTGCGAGAGGTAGTAACAGTAGGGATATGGAAACACATAGTAAGAGTTAGTCATAAAAACAGAAACAGAAGTGAAGAAAGGTATAAAAAAAGAGGTTGAGTCTAAAGCGATACTTATGTCCCTTGTCTGTGTCCCTGCACTGTGGAGTCGCACGGTAGAGTCGATGGTCTTTACACTCTTCGGTCTTCACACGAGGAGGGCTTCACACAAGGGCTGCCGCGGTATACTAAGCTTTTTATATTCGTCTAACAAAACTCAAATTGAATTCAGCTGAACACACTTTCCTGTTTATCACAACAAATGGCCAAGCAAAGCAC
>NW_015551089.1:651676-662519 GCF_001515605.1 Sinocyclocheilus anshuiensis | reverse complement strand
ATACATAATATAATAATTATATATATATATATATAATTTTTTTTTTTTTTTACAGGTCTTTTGCTTTTCTTTATCTTGGACTCATCGTCCCAGAAACATGTCAAATGGTAGATACTCTGCTGTACTGTTTTGGCCACCACATGATTTAAAAAATCGGACACAAAGACCAAAAGACTTTGCCTACTCACTCATTAATATAGAGTTGAGCTGCTCTAAAGTAAGAGATGTGTTTGCATAGTATTTGTGGAAAATGGACTTTACAAAAGCCTCAGTTGCATAATGACAAACATTAAAAGATATAGTCATAAGTGCACCCTAGAATTCAACAAATGTATCTAATGGGATTCAGCAAATAAAAAGGGCGTAAATAATTGAGCTCAGACTGGTGGCATGGTAAGTGGATGAAAAACACGACATGGGGTTTTTAGGGACCCTGATTTTCAGGTTCAATGCTTTTTAGTTCTTAGGTCATATAAGTGGAAATGACACCTATGAGACTGAATTTCGAACATGATTTCACACAAAATTATGGCTGTTTGAACCAGTCCGGATATTGCAGTCAGGGTTCTTTTCATGGGTGTCATACACACTTATTCCACCACTGTAATTAGACTCATAACAGAAACTAATTTGAGTGCCATTGATTGTAATACTCAAGTGTTCACTTTTGTAGCAGAAGTACAGTGCGTATAAGTGCAGAAGTCCATTCATTAAGTTTATTGTACCAAAACCAATTATAATTAATTTTTTCATGTCCATTTCCTGTCCTAATGATGATGATGATGATGATTTATTGATTGTCTCAGTGTTGTTTCAATGTTGTTGTACCTTTATTTCAGAATTTTCCAACTTTATATTGGGATACTTATTGCCTCCTTAAGATGCACTGCCCAAACACGTTCTTATTCCTTAACGTTGTCTTGTTTTCTGAAATATCTTAAAAAAAAAAAAAAAAACTGTGCAAAAGATTTTTTTTACATTTTTTTTTCTAACCACATTTTCTTCCTTTAAGCATACGTTTCTAATGTTTACATTTATGCCTTAAAACTGTCTTACTGTTGGAGTAAGATAAATAAACTTAATACAAGATATTTTGCTTCTCAAGTTAAAAAAAAAGAAAGAAAGAAAGAAAGAGAAGTTGATTAAAACGCCGATTAAAAGTTGTAGTTTTCCTCATTCCCACACAATTTCCTTTTCCTTATTTTTGTCATTTTCAAAATATCTGAAAATCCTTAATACATGAACATTTTTGTCATAGAATACATTTTAAAAGGTAATTCTCTGTCCCCAATTTTGTTACATTTATTCCTGTAAAAACTAAAAAGTTATTTTAAGATATTTTGCTTCCCAAGTAAAAAAAAAAAAAAAAAGACAAAAACACTGATTAAAAGATGAAAATTGTACTTTTGCACATTTGTAGGATGCTTTGGATAAAAGCATTTGCTAAATGAACCACTGTAAAAACGTAAAAAGAGCAAGAAATCCTGTTTGCTATCATGTAATGTGTGATATATACAGGCCTCAGTTGTTTTCTCTCTTTCAAACGCAGCATATCCTTCCGCATTTCCACTCTCTGAATCACACTCTCTAATGTGTCTCTCTCATCTTCTGTGAACAGAGGATTACCGGCACCGACGCCTGGAAATGCGAGGGCTCATCAGAACTGTTTATGCAGCCGCTTTCTGAAGCTTCACATCATAACAGCTCCAGGGCAAATATTTCCAAACTTTTGACTGGGTCACTGTGAAGAACAGCATCTGAATCTGCTCGCTTGTTTAAGAGCTTGCCAAGAATCCGGGAGAGAGATGTTCTTCAATTTCAGCTTGGTCATGCCTCATAACCAGATTTCATGACTTTAATGAGCTCATTACAGTGGGCTGGCTTCATAAGAGACGCGGCTCACATTGCCCAGAGCGCTTTTGAATGGACAACGCTGTGACCACCGCAATAGCAGACAGAATTAAACTCACAGTGAGCGCAGATGTTTGGGGTATACACTCATGAATTTCTATGCTCATATTCAAACCATTCACTGATGAACAGATTCAGATTTAACTATAAAACTACAGCGTTTTGAGTATTTTGACTCAAACCATAAGATTTATAATGTTGTTGAAATGTGAAAGTCCCCCTGCAGTCACAAATCTTATAAATTACATTTAAATATTTTTTCAAGTCTTTGGCTTGACTAATTTATCAACCAGTGTTGCTAATGTAACACAAACCATGTTCCCATTTGACATCCCAGGCAGCTACCTTGTTAAAGGTAGAAACGCTAATGCTATGAAAAGCCCCACTCTGCAAGTTGTCAGGTTTGGTTACAAGTTTGTGATGTAGGAAATGAGTTGTTTCAAACTGCATTTTTGGGACTGTATTTGGTACACTGAATTTTTAAAGGGATAGTTCACCCAAAAATGAAAATTACCCTATGATTTACTCACCCTCAAGCCATCCTAGGTGTATGACTTTCTTCTTTCAGATGAATACAATCGGAGTGATATTAAAAAAATATCCTGACTCTTCCAAGCTTTATAATGGCAGTGACTGGTGATCGAGATTTTGAAGCAAAAGAAATTGCATCCATGGCTGGACTTACTATTGGGCTTGACTGGGCTGCAACCCATTGGCCCCGGCTTTGTACGGGGCCCTGCCTTTACCCGTTTACACTTGTTTGATTTGTTCAGTTATGCCAGTCAGAAATTATTAGCCACATTTCCACTGCAGGGCTAAACCGGCCAGCTGGGGCTAACAGCTTCCAACTATGACCTACAAGGCCATAATCAAACAACATAATAAAGGCCTTCTGAAGTGAAATGATGCATTTGTGTAAGAAAAAATATCCATATTTAAAACTTTATAAACCAGAATCTCTGGCTTCTGCTAACTGTCGTACTCATGCTCACGAGAGACTGGCGTTCCAGTGGATGATGTGTGACGAAGATAAAGCAATAAAGCGTGAAATTTACCGAAATGCTCCATTTAAGTATCGTAAAAGTAGTTTATATATGTCATGCGTATTATTCCAAGAAGTCTTAAATCATATTGTAGTTTTGTGTGATGAACAGACTGAAATTTGACTAATTTTTCTATGATAATTTCCCCTCCAGAAGACTGTTAACCAATGTGAATGGATCATTTAGTGAGTTGAACTTCAGAATAGGATTACTCTGATTCATGAATGAATCATAGAAAATACTTGCCCACCTGTTTCTATATAATAAACTTGAATGAGCATCAGATCATGAAAATGACAAAAAAAAAAAGCTCCATAAAAGTACTGTAAACGTAGTTCATATGAATCATTCAATATATTCTGAGCTATCTGATGTCATACGGTAGTTTTATGTGAGGAACAGACTGAAATTTGATCTATCATTCACTGATAATATTCCCCTTCATTGGACTATATTAACCATTGTGAATAGATCACTGGATCAGTGAGTTGAACTTGAGAATAGAATCAGTCTGATTTGTGAATGAATTAAACAAACAAAAAAAGTCGTCTGAAGTCATACAAAAGCTTTATTTGATGAACAGACTGAAATTTGACTCATCATTCATTGAAAATCTTCCCGTTCATTGGACTGTGCCAATGTGAATGGATCACTGAATCAGTGAGTTGAACTTTAGAATTGGATCAATGTAATTTGTAAATTAATCATTCAGTACATCCTTGTCCACCTTTTTCCATATCTTCTTCTTCTTCGTGTCCTACAATCTTATATTACATAAGGGGCGGACTGGGAGACCCCAAACATGTAACGTTTGTAGGCATCTTCCATGGCCTACTCGTAGCCTGTTGAGGGACTTCCAGATAGGCCATGGTTGATTGTTGCCGCTGGCTAGACAGTCAACAGGGATGATTCCTCTGGCTTCCCAAGATCTTGCCCTCACGCAAATGGCGTTCCATCTATCAAGCCAAAGAGTTTCAATAAAGGCTTTCTTGGATGTGCTTATGGCTTGTGTGGTATCCATAAAGCTTTTTCTGGACCTAAGACGCTTTATTGGCTTTTGGTGGGAGAAGAGCAGATGCCTTTCATCTGTCTCTGCAGTGGTCCGTTCCTCATTGCTAATAGCAGTTCTTCTTATATCTGGAGGTGCTATTCCAGCCAAGGCATGTAGGCAGGGTGTGGGAGTAGTTTTTATACAGCCAGTGATTATCCGGTATGTTTCATTGAGAGATGTATCAATCTTTTGTGCATGGCATGATCTACTCCAGGTAGAGCACGCGTGTTCTGCTACAGAGTAGCATAGTCCCAGAGCTGATACTCTAATTGTGTTTGGGACAGCTCCCCATTTACTGTTGGTTAATTTCCTGAGAAGATTATTTCTTGTGCTGATCTTTGATTTCAGTCTGATGATATGCTCTCTATAGGACAGCGTACGATCTAAGGTGACTCCAAGGTAGACTGGGTAAGGATGGTTTTCCAGTTCTAGTCTGTCCCATATTACTTTCAGCTGTCTCTTTACCTGTTTGTTATTAAGATGGAAGCTGCAAAGTTGGGTTTTACTCCGATTTGCCTTGAGGTGGTTTTCCTGATAATATACAGACATCTCTGATAGGGCCTTTTCTATAATAGTTTCAATATATGGGAAGGACTTCTGCTGAGTTGTTAAACACAGATCGTCAGCATAGATAAATCTGCTGCATTTGGATGGCAGGGGTTGATCACTGGTATATATATGTTAAACAAGGTCGGGGCAAGTACACTGCCTTGAGGGAGGCTATTCTTCAGGTTAAATCACCGGCTCTTGTTCCCATTGAACATCACATAAAATCTGTGATTAGCTAGTAGGCTTTGTATGATTTTACAGAAGTTTGAGTCAAGTGTCAGGTCAAAAAGTTTCTTTATCATCAATCGATGCTGGACTGTGTCATATGCTGCTGTTAGGTCTACAAAGGCAGCCCCAGTGATAAGTCTTTTCTGGAAGCCATCCTCAATATACTGGGTAAGGTTCAGCAGTTGCCCTGAACAAGACTTGCCTGGACGGAAGCCAGCCTGATCTTTAATAAGCTTTTCTTTAGTGAGGGGAGTCAGTCTAGTGAGGATAAGTCTCTCAAAGAGTTTGAAGCTGATGCATAGCAAAGAAATTGGGCCATAGCTTTTTGGTGATAAGAGGTCCTTGCCCGGCTTAAGGATGGCAACCACTTTTGCCTTGCGCCATATTGGTGGGATATTGCATGTGGTCAGGCAGTTATTAAACATGTCAAGGAGCCAGGACTTTCCTTAGGTTTACAAGCATCTCAGTTAGATGTCGTCCGGGCCAACAGCTTTACCATTCTTGAGATGTTTCATGGCTAAGTTAAGCTCAGCTCTAGTGAATGGTCTTGTGAGATGTGAACGGTTTTGACCATGGTTACAGAGCTTGGTGGAGCTTTTAAACCCAGAGGGTTTCCTGTTTCCATGGCTGCCGCCATTTTCAATCAATTGTGAAGCTATTTGATTTGGTGTCACATTGGTCACAGCTGGCGGAGTGATTTTGTCACCACTTAACTTTTTAAAAACAGCCCATGCTTTTTTGCTGTTCTTTGAGAAGTTTATGTTCTCTATCATATCCTGCCAGGTTTTCCTTCTTTGGGCGCTTATTAATTCAAGAATGGTGTCACCAAGTTTGTGGGCAGAGTCAGCATAGGGATCTCTTAGGTACTCCTTTTCATATTCTTTGAGAGTTGGTAGTATTTCACTTGACATTCCGGCAATGTAGCTCTTACGACACCCTCTTGGTATAGTCTTTCTTGAAACCTTTTTGATGCAACTTGTAAAAAATAAGTTGCCTTTTTCCATATAATAAAAGTGAATGAAGGTCAAAGTGTGATTCATTAACAAATCATTCAGTTTTACTGTATCAATCTAGGCGAATGTCAAGAATATCAGTGAATAAGAAGAAATACTTTTTTTTATTGAAACTTGGAAGCTCCAGGCCCCAATTATTGTACAGGGGAAGAAGAAAGAAAAACAGGTTTGAAAAGATATGAAGGCAAGTAAATGATAAGATAATTAACATTTTTCAGTGAACTGTCCCTTTAAATGAACATGGAGTTCAAGCACCTCCAGTCATGTAGCCGATACAAAACGGAAATTTCTGACCAGTTCACTGTTCTTAATGTGTACCTCACTGAAAGAAGTCAGATGACTCAAACTCCATGTGAATCAGCAGTTCTGTAATTGGTCTTAGTGGATTTAGATTTACCAGATAAGTGGTTCATGAAATCAGGCTGTGTTTGAACCTGCTCAATCAGTGGTGCAGTAACGGCCTTCATCACACCGTCTGCAAGTGGAATATTCACAATTCAGGTAGCAAATGCAATTATCTTGACTGACCCATTAATAACTGTTCCATAATCTTCTGATTCGAGCATTTTCATCCTCATGAGCTCTTTTCCAAAAAAGTCAGTCGGTGCTTTTAATTTAGCTTCCCCCCCAAACAACATCAAAACAGAGCTGGCTGTCTGGTGTGAATGTTCTTAGGTATTGATTTATGACCGGCTCCTTAAATCATCAGCACAGCTTTGAGGGAGATTTCACGCTCCCTCAGACCACCCTGTCCACATCAACAACCCCGCCAACTGTATCGTCACATTATTTTACGACATCTAGCTTTTATTTCCTACCCTCTGCCTTCTACACCAAGGTTAAGTGTCAGTTCAAGGCGACAGACCATTTATACATTTATCAAAATGGATATTACCTTACATACATAAGAGGGGTTTATGAAGGCAAGCATCACTATTACTAGTTGTTTCTGAAACTTCAGGCACTTGTATGTCTCATGGGTTGATTTTTATTAAAACTGATACCTTTTTTTCTCTGTTATATGCAGTGTTGGGGAGTAACTAGTTACATGTAACGGAATTACGTAAGTTAATTACAAAATAAAAGTAATTGTAATCAGTTACAGTTACTGAGAAAAAATGTGTAATTAAATTACAGTTACTTATGAAAATGTTAAGGATTACAAAGGGGGTTACATATGCTTTTTTTTTCACGTGGGTGGGGCATGAACAATATGACATCATACTGCTCAGAAAATCAAAACGGCTTGATAACTGAGACTGTTTAGGATTTTGGCGGATTAAAAAAAAAGGAGTGAATGGATTTTTATCATTGTAGGGTGGCTGTGTCCACACACTGCTAAGATACATTTATATGCAAACACCATGTAAAAGTGAATTTTGCATCCAATGTCTACTTTAAAATTGACATATAATCTTAATTCAAGTGATGAAGGATTTCAAAAGTGTGACAGTAATCAGTGTTGAGTACTACTGTAAGGTTTACCCTGCCTGGTTTACATGTTTGAAAATGATAAACAGTTGAAAACATTAGAAATTTAGAAAAGTAATCAAAAAGTAATCAAATGTAATCAGTTACATTACTTTAATAAAGTAATTGATTTTACATTTTAAATTACATTTTAAGTAGGGTAACTTGTAATCTGTAAACTATTACATTTCCAAAGTAACCTTCCCAACACTGGTTATATGATTGTCACATTAAAACCTAACCGAACACTTTGTATTATGTTTGAATTATTTGTGTATATTTTTATACAAATGCAGTAAAATCTATACATAAACATTATAGATTGCATTGTTTTATTTTGTCCCAGACCCAGAAATCGAATCTTAAACTATAAAATAACTATTAGAAAAATGTGCAATTGTCAAAACTACACTGCAAAAACAGATTTTTTTGAAAGATTAATGAAGTACATTTTAGAAAATACTGTCATGCTATTTTTCTACTTCAAAATTTCATCTTTAATTCAATGTGCTTGCTACCTGTTGTTTCTTTGAAATTTACAAGCAATTTCTAAGTGGAAATTGTTTCACCTTTTTTTAATGTATGGAGAGAGAGAGAGAGAGAGAGAGAGAGAGAGAGAGAGAGAGATTCTCATTTACATAAAATTATTCTCAGATCATTTACATACAATTATTTTTATTAGGTTCTCAAAAAATATGACTCATAATTTCTACAACACTAAATGATTTTGCTCCTAATATTTAGTATTTTTAAAATTTGTGTACTTTTAAAAAAAGTTTTTGTCAAACTATACAAAACGTGTATTAAACTAAAAGTGAGAAAATTTAATTAAGTAATTTAAGTGTGTATTTCATATAAAATGCTAGCTCAGAAATTAGCCTTAGAAAGACAAAAGAGCCAACCATTTTATTTATTATTAAAAAAATAAAAAATAAACGATTTAAATAATAATAAAAAAGTAAAAAAATTACCGACATTTCTACCATGGATTGATATTACACACAATACATAATCTGAGATAATACTGTGTAGAATGCTAGCTGTGAAATTAGACTTTTTACTTAAAATGAGCCGTTTTACTTAAAAATGTTAAAAAAATAATCACCATAATTTCTACTACAGAATGGTATTAAACATAATACGCAATCTGAGATACTGTGTCATTTCCAATCAAGTTGAAATTGTCAAAAATTCCACCACCATCATTTTCACCATGGAATACATAATACAATACATAACCCAATGATTTACCCATTACCTAAATTGTATGTAGAAGCCAGACTTGAAGGTATGCAACTGCCACCCTAAGAAAAAGCTGTGCCACCCCACCTGCCACGAGAATGATCACAGAATAAAATATAAATGTAAGCAGTGTTTCATGTGCTACTTTTCAGTTGCGGCGATGACAGTGTAACGCAAAATAATGGCAAAAACATGTCTTTTAATAAACTGCGCACGTTGGTTTCACGTGCATGCAGCGTGCCAGTGTAGTCGGCTTCATTAGCAAATGACTCCTTCTTCTTATTATTATTTAAATTTTATTGGCGGTTGGCAAACCAACTGAAAGGTGCATTTAGCAAATGACTCTTATGAACCGGATCTTTTTGAGTCAAAAACACAAAGCGCGGCCCAGTTCACTAACGAATTGTTTTTACATTTGTTCGTGAATCAGATATTTACTGCTTTTCAGGTAACTCAGAAGTCCTCTTGAGAAATCTAATCCCGTCCGGATAGGTCTAATTGTTTGGTGATCCGATTCTCCGACCGCTCGCTCCTCTTTTATCATGGATATAAGCCGTAACAACAACATGAAATCAAAAAGTAGATGCCGATCACTGAAACTAATAGCAGAGTTAGGTAAGAATCTAGTCGTATTGCAGTTTTCTCGATTGTTAATATAACTGATTTTAGTTGGCACTTTTTTTTCCCTCAAACCATTATTTCAGTTTTCAAAACAAAGACACATTTCTCAAAAAGTTTAAAAATAAGTTAAACATTAGCAAAACTGATGACACACCAATCAGAATCTCTTCATGCTAACAACGGAGAGAGCTAAGCCAATCATCTACAGGGGTTTTATACTTACACATACAGTATAATTACAGTACAGTAGGCCTACCAGTACAATAGATAATGAAGATGTCACTATTCTATATGTACAGTAAACTGTAGCACATGTTGTACCCCTTCAAGCGTGTGACTGTCAAATTTAATTTGTAACCATTTTTTATGTATAGGCCTACTGCATTTTTGCAGAACTGAGAAATGACTGCCTAGAGATATAGTCTTGTGTCAGGAGACCAAGAAACTGCTATAGTGCTGTATACTGTAATGACATATGGCCAAATGTGCAGAGGATGCTAAATTTACTTTTTCTAATTGTATTTTTTACTGTACTGTATTGTGGTGCATACAAAATTCATACAATTCTTTGGTATGTGAACTTTTCTAGTGCTTATCATTTACTGCAAGATTACTTTACAGTAGTAAAATGAAAATGATTTTTTCCCAAAAGTTAATTGCTGAATTATACATCTGTATCTGTAATTTAACGTATGTATACTGTAATAGACAATGAGCTGCAAAAATAATTCCTGAATCCTATAGTAAGAGTTTTTTGTTACAGTGTTATTGATCTCAATGTTCATCTGTGTATTTGAATTGTGTGTAAGCATTTACAGTCTTTTTCAACTGCTTACACACAAAATCTTTACTTGTCACACAATTTCTGAAACCTGACGCTCGAACAGCAGAAGCACACACCAAATCTGCAAAACCATACACTAATTCTCGGCCTTTGACTCGGTTTCAATTTTTCAAAAACACTTTTTGCAAAACAGCACACAGTTCTCTATGTAACACACAAAAATCTAACAGGAATTAATATGGCAAAGGTGTTTGCAAATGTTTGCTTTTGAGATGTGTTTGTGATATTTTGAATGCAGTGCTTCATTTTTCAAGAGATGTGAGGCATTTTGCATTTTGTGTGTGCCAAAGAGGCAAAGTTTTGAAAATGTCTGTAAGCAGTTGAAAAAAACCTGTAAGAAAAACTGTAATAACTAGATTGAAAAATTTGAAAGACAAATTTATGCTGGCTTGTCTTAAAGTCTTGTTTAAAAAACGTAAATGGTTTGGTCAGTTAGATGTTCTAGATGTTTGCTGAAGCTAGTTGTTTGCTAGGATATTCTGGGTAGTTGCTAGGCTCTTGCTATGCAGTTGCTGAGATTGAAAAGTTTGAAAGACAAATTTATGCTGGCTTGTCTTAAAGTCTTGTTTAAAAAACGTAAATGGTTTGGTCAGTTAGATGTTCTAGATGTTTGCTGAAGCTAGTTGTTTGCTAGGATATTCTGGGTAGTTGCTAGGCTCTTGCTATGCAGTTGCTGCGGTGTTGCTAGAGTATATGGTTGATAGAGTTTGTTCTGGGTGATTACAGACATTCCCACCTCTGTAAATAACAGAAAATCAGACGCTGTTTTCAAAACTGATCCAGTTTCAGTGTTTTGATTAGGGATGGGTATCGTTAAGGTTTTAACGGTATTACTACTCTTACCGATACTGCTTATCGATTCGGTACTTTA
>NW_015551089.1:642587-650806 GCF_001515605.1 Sinocyclocheilus anshuiensis | reverse complement strand
CATATCCTTTACGCCGTAGGCTATGCGTCAGTTTTCATTTATACTTCTGCGTCGTTGTCTGCGTCAACGTGCAGTACACATGCAAACCACTAGTCAGCAGTGTCCACGGACATGTTGCTGGTGTAACCCGCAGTACCACGGCAAAAGCCGAAGAAGAAGTGGCTTGTCGGAGAAGCATTATAGCCGTGACGGCGGCAAATAAATATCAAATCAATAAATCATTATTTAAAAGGACACAACAGACACAACAACGGAACAGGAGATGATGGCATTCTTTCAATCTTGTACCACGGCAGATCAATTGCAGACAATGCAGACAACTACTGATGTATAATGCTATGTAGTATAATAAATGATAAGACACTTGTTCTTTGCTTTGTTTTATTTTATATAAGAAGGTGTAACATTAAAATATATTAAAGTGCACATAAACACACACAAAACTCAAGTACATACGGAGGGAGGGGTTCTAGCAGACCAATCACAGCGTCTGCGTTCTGCGTAGAATTGACGTGCTGTTAGATTTTTGGAGAGGTGCACGTCAGGATACGGCGTAGCGTCTATGCTAAGCAGATGTTTGAATGTTTAATTCTCTCTTCTATCATAATTAAGCAGGGCTTTCATGTTGCGCGTGCTGAAGCTCCTCGGCACGAGCGCGATCTCGCTTCTGAGTTGCGAATAGCAAAAAGGCATCATAGACAAATGTTTGAATATTATTGCATATAAAAACAGCTGGCGACTCTGGTGAGACAGAATTTGCAAGACAATGTATGTATAGCAATAATAAATGTATGTGTGTTTTCTTAATTTATCCAGTACCGATTGCAGAACCGTTAACGTCAGAGCTTATCGATACTCCGGTCTTTCATAATTTAGGCCTGGGGCCCATTTAATACCGGGTTTCGGTACCCATCCCTAATTTTGATATTATTGTATTTCTTTCTAATGTCAGGAAATTCAAAAGTTTTTGTTGCTCTTAAACTTGCACTAAACGTGATTATACCATCTAAGTATCCTATGTAATTTTAATAGAACCGCATGTCTTTTTTAGTGATACAAGCTCAGAAACAAGTTTATGTTGTGTATTGACTTGGTGCAATGATGGATATTGAAATGTTATTTATTTTTCATTTTAAACAGTATAGATGATTACTTAATGGTAATACAATATTTGTGAACAGAACTGTGTATGTCAGACCATAAATCCCTGCATGGGGGCTTGCTTTGGTGTTGCCACCCCTCATAGACCCCATGCCACCCCTTTGCCACCCTAAAAATTATTTTCTAGATCCGCCCCTGCTGGCAACCACCCTGAACACCCTATCAACCGCGTAACAGCACACTAAAAAACACTCAGAACACTGTTCATCACCGTTAGGCATATAATGCTAATTTTTTGGACGATATGGAGATTTACTGCTGCTAATTACCACTGGAGTGCCGCCACTTAAGCGAGCTACTGAATCACTTCCTCTGAGCATGTCAGCAGCTTAGACGGGTTGATTCTGGCAAATGGAGCTTAGCTTTGTGCTCGGCTCTTTCTGCCCCATCAGGTCTGCTGGCGCTGACTTCGCTGACACTATCTCTCAGGTTAATGTGTGTGATGAGAAAGGAGACTTTCTCTGAGTCCCCATTGCTAAAGAGGGTTCAATCCCAGAGGTAGCAGTCAGTCGACAACAGTAACAAGGTGGGACTGGAGGTAGAAGTTAGATAAATTAGCTCTTAAAGTAAATTAGCGTTTTCTGTATAACGGTTTGGGGAGACTGCTGTGCCATTATTTCAACTTCTTTTTAACACTGGCCTGATATTGTGGTAATAAAATAGCACATAAAACAGAAACATCAACATTGGATAAATTAACCATACGTTTGGACCTGATTTCACATTGTTAATCAAAACTCTAGAGCAGGGGTCACCAAACTCGGTCCTGGAGCGCTGGTGTCCTGCAGACTTTTGCTCCAACCAACCAATCAAACACACCTGAACCAGCTAATCAAGCTAGGTCTTGCTAGGTATACTTTAAACTTCCAGGCAGGTGTGTTGAGGAAAGTTGGAGCTAAACCCGGCCCTCCAGGCCCCAGTTTGGTGACCCCTGCTCTAGAGTCACTAGTGTCTAGAGTAATATGATTGTATATATGTTAAAATATAAATATAAATATAATTAATACATTTAAAATGAATACTGTAACACACATATTTTATTTATTAATTTAGCTGACACTTACAAGTGCAAATAACTAGCCTACAATATTTACTTAATATTTAATTTTCTTCTGCAGTTTTTTTTTTTAATTGCTGTTTTGTTATTATTTTTTTAAAGACATGAATTAACTGCATTTTCTTTCAACTTTTATTTCTAGTAGATGAATGAATGAATAGTAGGTGGAAAAGTTTTTTTTTTTTTAATTCTTCACAAAAAGAGTTATTATAATAACTGTTCAGTAAAGGATTCTTTGGGGACTTAAAACTTGTTTTTCTAGGCACTGCTGCAAAAACCCCCATTTGGAACCTTTATTTTTAACAGTGTACACTGTTATTTTCTCTGTATACTTTGTTGAAAAAATGCATAATGAATCATTTTAATAAAAAGCATAATACAAACATGCATCACAATATCTAAAAGCAAATCAATCAATAAATAAGTGATGGAATTTAAAAGAAATAGTTCACCCAAAATAAAATCCTTCCATAAAAGATTGAGTTTGGACTATTTTAGAGAGTGTTGTTGTTGCAAGACCAACAAATGATGACCTGCTTCATAAATTATAGACACTTAACTTTTAGATTGAAGCTTAATTGAGGCTAAAACCATTCTTCCAGCAATACATGGGAAATAATTATTGTAATTTTACATCACATCACCTAGCAGCAGCTTGTTGCTGATTAACCAATCGGACATCTGTAAAAAAAAAAAAAAAAAAAAAAAGGATTTAAAATGTTTTTAGCTAAAGCTGTAAATGCTAGTTATTGAGGCCTGCAGCATGTTATGTAAATGCAGCACATTAGCAGGCGGTATTAAAACACTAAACAGAGAAGAACGGCATGAAGGACCACAAAAAGCACAAATTATAGACCTAAGTATACTCTAAATTAATTTGACATTCTCAAACTGCATTTATAATAATCACATGAGCTGTCACTGCTTGAAATGTCATGTCCATTGCAAATTAAATGTCATTTTCTATATGTAAAACATTCAAGTGCTTTTGCAGTCTTACGTAGCTGACTGAATGTGATCAATGTCCAGTTTACCTCCATGCGTGACAGAAGCGTCACATGTTGCATTAAGGAATAAACTGGCTACAATTGATACATTTTCACTAATAAGGACAAGACTATAATGTTAAATTAAATGCAAGACGTCAGAGTGTTACAATTGCCCCCTTGGTGGGGGTGATTTTAACGGTGTTTGGGGGCAACTGTAACACTGAAAATCATATGAACCCACTGTATCTCAAATAAAAGCCTACCTCAAAGTAATCACTTTACTGCTGTAGTATCTAAATGTGTTACTTATGATTTTAAATTTGTTATTAATTTTTTTGTTTTTGTTTATTGTTCAAATTCTTTTAGATGTCAGGCATCATATCACCCCCCTTTAAAATAATCAAATTTTGTTGCTTTGCAGCCTGAAATGAAGATGGACACAGTTTTTGTTTTATCCAGCAGTATTTACTCGGTGCAACTTATAACATCCAAGTGAAAGATATAACACCAACATGTCAGAAAAATAAATAAATAAATAAAAAAACAGAATCACTAAGTTGGAAAAAGAATCACCCCCTTGTGTCAGTATTTTGTTGAACCACCTTTTGCTTTAATTATAGCCTTTAGTCTGTTGGGATATTATTTAAATATATTTTACTCAAATACATTAATCAGCTGATGAGTCAAGAACAGTCTATAGCAGTCAATAACATTGAGATAAAATGTAAGTTTAAATTTGCAGTCATCTAAACTTTAGACAGCGGAAGAAAAATACTGTACATCCAAAAAGTAACTTTCAAACCTCAAAATCAGTATTTTGTTAAAAACTTCTGCTGAGGTGAAATGATTTTCCTCCTTTTTCCCAGGCAGAGAGAGAATCATATTGTACATGTGCATATTAAGTGTCATCACTCTAGCTTGTTTCAGATTTTTGGAACTGAGTGTTTTACAATTGCCCCAGCTACAATTGCCTCCAGCCTCACCTAATAGCAGCAGTGTCAAATATAATCTATAATCTCAAAATGAATATCCATTTTCAAACTTTGATGCCTAAATTAACTTTTAGCATTTTAAACCATATACCCCCGGTTTCACAGACTAAAATGCATGTTTGAGCTGTCTCAACTGAAAATATCTTGCTCTGACATATCTTAAAATGTGTCGGTGTCATTGTTCTGTGTCAAGATGCACACCTGTAATGTTTTCTTCTAAGGCATTTTTGTAAAAGTTGCTTAAATATCTTAATTTAACTAAGGTCTAGTCCTGGCTTAAGCTAAACCCTGTTTGTGAAACCAGGCCATAGTCTTTTAGCATTTAAAACCATTTTTTTCTAAACTTAAAAGTGATTTCTGAAAGAAAAATCTGAAAATATTTATTTATTTATATGTTGGGACAAATTTTGATGTGACAATTTTTGTACATTTGTAACTTGACAGTAAATGGACAAAAGCTGACTGTCAAAGCATCACAAGTATACGTTTATCAAATATAAAGTCTATGTTTATATTTTTACAATGCCAATGGTTTCTATACTGTCTACTTAGTATAGTACTTAGTACTTAGGATAGTACTTAGTAATGTTTTGGGGAAACACAGGACATTTTGCAAAATGTTATCTTTTGTGTTCCAAAGAAAAAGAGAAAGTACAGGTTTGGAATGACATCAGGGCAAATAAATGATGACCAAATTTTCTTTTTCTTCCTTGAATTGTTTCCCATGCTCTGAGACAGAAAGTATGATTGTGTTCTGGTATGCTGATATCTGAACAGCATTTCACACATCTGCTGGCCCAGACTTATCTGCGTCTGCTGGGTGCTGTCGTGGGCCAAAGGGTAATGACCCAGTTGAGCTGCTCTCATCCTTGACTGGTCCTACCGAGAATGAGACAGCCAGTCAAGAGCTTTAGAGAGAGAAAGTGAGAGATCTGTATAAACCCTTAAATTGAGTTCCAAATGATAGTTCGGGAGGAGCATTCTCATGTAATCCCACCAATCACAACACGAAGGGCATATAAACCATCTTTTACTGCTCCACTCTCAATTTGACAATTTTTCTGATGTCCCTCCTCTATCCCACCTCCTCCTTTAATTGTATAATTCAGCCCAGGGGAGAAACTTTAAGCTAGATTTGAGTTTAATGCTCCACTGAGGACAGAAATCCAAATGTTTAATCTCTTTCATTGCTTATTCAGATTATATGAACATGAACATTTCATTGTTTTGTCTAAAAATGCTTCTAACTCTTTTAGAAACCCCTTTCCCTTTCTCATTCTCTCTCAGTTTGATTAAATCTGAAATCTGAAATAAAACTAATTATGCAGTTGGACGTATTGGGAACAATGTCCCTCAGCACGTCTTGTCTTTTTGTTTGTATAGAGCACACTCTCCAGTGCACACATTCAAGACCTGTCTCCACTCTTCTACTTAGATTCAAGGGCCACAGTAATATTGTAAGTATATTACTTATTACCATAAGGAATATTGAATGAATTGTTCACCCCAAAAATGCACATTGTCACATTAATGTCATTCTAAACCTGTATGCAGTATTTCTTAATGGAATGGAAAAAGATATGGAACTATTTTACATTTCCACATTTCCAAGGACAGTTATGTGTTACTACAGTAAAACTTCAAAAAGAAAGAAAGAAAAATGAAATACCATAAAATAGTGCATAATCTTTTCTTATGTTTAGATAGTTTGTTTGTTTTATTCCCTTTGATAGAATGATAGAGCAATAGACAGATAAAACAATAGACAGAATAACAAAATGACAATGATGAAATTACAGAATAATAGATAGAACTATAAACTATAAACACTAAAAAAAAAATATTTCTCCCAGTTTACTTGTAAACAGCAATAGCAATGTAATGTTGTCAAGAGCATTTTGGCATAAAGTGGGTCCAGTCAGACATGGTACGTTGATGCCTTATTTCATGTTTTTTTTTTTAAGATTTCTATGAAAATGAGATGCTGAAAGAGAGTTCAGTTGGCTGCATCACCTGCGAGGTGTATGTTTTACCATAATAAGCCTGCAGAGGAGAGATTCCATTAAGCATTACCACAAGCTGTAAAGCTGTCAGCCTGCCTCTGTTTTATGGCTCTCTAAATATGGCTGGCCCATTCCTGCTAACAGCCCAATGAGGCCGTAATCACAACCTCCATGTTCTGGTCTTATGACACAGCCGCTGGCCCTTTTTACTGACTGCTGCAAAGTCTCTCTGCTTTATTTGCCACTTCATAAAGCATGCAGCCTGCCCACAAGAGCTGAACTCACTCACATTTATGAAAGTAAACAACGCAGCCTCCATTATGGACATTATGGTGACTTCAAAGAAGAGTCCATTCTAAATATAAACAAGATAATAGATATTAGGTCAGTTTGTTCTTCCTATTTGTGTTTTCGTACTGAGAGTAACTTTTCCTCCCACGTTATCCATTATCCATGGTCATTTTTATTTTTATTTTTAAAGAAAACTTAATTTATCTCTGGCAAAAGTAAGTGAGTGAGAAGTGTCGCTCTGATGGACTCAGTTCATTCATCACTCGCAAGTTTGTGGCTGCATCCAAAATCACTCCCTGGCTAGTATGAATATTTTTTAATTAAGTGATTATTTTGCAACTGTTAAACATTATGTTCTATTTAGTAATAGTATGAATGTGTGTCGTATGAATGCAGTCTGGACATACTCGTAATGTTAAAAAAAAAAAAAAGTCAGATGGCAGTATTACTGGTGTATTTTATGTTGTACACTAAAACATGAACATATCTTAAACTTGTGTTGACCACAGACCTTATTTCAGGCATTTAGCCAAAAACCCATTCAAAAAACAAATTGACTTTGAAATGATGGAACCGGAAGTGCTAAAATGCTAATTTGTTTCCGGATTTTGGCCTACAAAATACGTTATACCTGCAACCACTCACAAGTAAAATGTCC
Source organism: Sinocyclocheilus anshuiensis (assembly GCF_001515605.1). NCBI lineage: Eukaryota > Metazoa > Chordata > Actinopteri > Cypriniformes > Cyprinidae > Sinocyclocheilus > Sinocyclocheilus anshuiensis. The sequence continues at coordinate 643,655 of NW_015551089.1, read as the reverse complement.
ATTGTATTTGCACTTCAGAATCTTGTCGAACGTAGTAAGTCATCAATTTTCTCATACTGTTTTTTGCCTAGTCGGGAAGTAGGCATATTTGATTCAGCCTGTGAGACTTTGAATGATTGATTAAAAAGAACCGGCTCATAAAATTAATTTGTGGTGAATTGGACTCAACGAGCTGCACTGTATGTATGCTTGTGTATAGAAAGACGTGGTTTCTTGTTATTATTTTGCACTTATTTTTAGGATTGAAGGTAAGAAAGCTTTTTATTGGGTTGCGTGAGATGTAAATTCAGTAGCAGATTCAGTGAGTTTACTCGTCAAATTGATTCATATTAGTATTTCTCAAGTTTTTGAGTCTTTTTGAATGATTCATTAAAAATTTATATCATAGTGTAATACTTTTTGTTATGGGGTTGTTCACATCCAAAAATATATGTGCAAGTAGGCATGGGCCGGTATGTGATTCTGACGGTATGATCTTTTTATCTAAGGTTATCATAAGTAATTAAATTCTTCTTAATTAAATGCAGTCACTTAAGTGAGCCTAAACCTGCAGCTCAACAATAATCAGAACATAAATTATTTTCTGTAAAAAACAAAAATCCCTATAAATGAAAAAAATGCAGTCACTTAAGTGATCCTAAACCTGCAGCTCAATAATCAAAAATATAATCAAAACATAATTTCTGTAAAAAATAAAATTAAAATTAATAAAAGATTCATGCATAAACCTGCAGCTCACAGTGGCGGCTCGTCGGGGGAGGCAGGGGAGGCACAGCTTCCCCATAATTTTGAGGTGAAAATGGGAGGAGGACGATTTAATGTTAATAAAATTCACAATTCATTTCAGTTCATGTCTCAGAATGTGTATTTTTTGTTTGTAATTTCACAGTTGTAATACCATAACGTGAAAGCACCGCTTTTCTATCGCAAATGTGCCGAATCTGCTGATGTAATTACAACCGCTAGGTGATATAGAATGGTCGGGGGAGGCCGGGGGAGCGCTGAGCTCTCGTGCCTCCGTTGGTAAAAAAAATTGGCCAATCAGCATCGAGTGTTCACTTTCAGCGC
>NW_015551089.1:637447-640788 GCF_001515605.1 Sinocyclocheilus anshuiensis | reverse complement strand
CGTCTTTTTCGACGGGGGAAAAAGTTCCAGGGATTCATCTCCTTCGGCCATCCTACACTCAGGTGACTCTGCTCGCACCAACCGGAGGGGGAGGGTCGTGTGACTCGCTACGCTCTTCGCTGCACACAACTGAGAGAGTCCTGCACTTTCCATCTTTGACCGTGACTTTTCCAAACCACGATATACCTTGAAACCGGTTATCGTCCCATGCCTATGTGCAAGTAAAACATTTTTTTAAAAGCCATTAAATCGAATAGCGAATAATACACTTGGATAGTCTTGTGCATATATGCGAGCATTGGGCTGTCAGTGTAAATGCACTGACTTGATCAAAGATCAGACAGACTGAACTACCTGCAGGCTATTCTCACCGCATGCTCAGTCAGTGAGCGGGTCAGTCAATCAAACGTGCCAGTCACATGCCATTACTCTTGGAAGCATCTCTAATCACACTGGAGAGGCTTCCACTTGACCTGCTTGCAGAGCTGAGGGTGATTTTCTCAAGTGTTTGGTTCCTTTTGCATGAAGCCAACTGAGCCCACAGAGAGGCAATAGAACCGTGCACACTCCCAAATTGCTCCCATCAGCACCAAAGCGACAAGTCTAGATTTACTGCATGTAAAAAAACCTTAATTGCGTATTTCATGAAGTGTGATTGAGATATTGTTTGAAAAATGGTGTTGAGCTGCCACTTATGAGCTCTGAATCACACAATGTGAGAGGTGACGAACAGAAAAATATTGCCTTTTGAGCACAGATGTGACATGACATGCATGCATTTCACGAGTTCACACTAACATATAATGTGATTAAGCAATTAGTAGCATATTTGGCGTGCTGTCCAGAGGGAGGGCTCCGAGCTCAGGTTAAAGCCCGAACCCAGAGAACTCCCCAAAAGAAGCTAATGGCATGAGACAGCAGCCGGAGAGAAAACTAAGTAGCCCCCCAAAAATATGCGTGCCATGAAGAAAAGTAGGGTGTGCGAGGAGGCGGCAGGGCGACTGGGAGGGGTCATGCGGTGCTTGAACGTGAGCTGCGACTCTCCGCGTCAGATGGCAAGCCCTACCTGTCGCCGAATGAGGAGCACGATGGAAGGCCAGGTGAGGGACTCTCGCTGCATCCGAAGGGAGCTGCAGCTCTGCTGCACCGGAAGGGAGAGTCCCTCTTGCAGCTGAATACGTGGCGTGGTTTAAAGCGTCGGATGGAGGGCTCTCACTACGACCGAAGGGAACGATGGATGGAGGGCTCTCACTGCGACCGAAGGCAGTCGCTGCTCTGCTGCACCGGAAGGGGGAGCCCTGTCCGATGCTGGATAAGCCTTGAATCTCGAAACAACGGATGGAAGGCTCCTGCTGCGACCGAAGGGAGCCGCGGCTCTGCTGCACCGTAAGGGAGAGCCCGGTCCAATGCTGGATAAGCCTTGAATCTCGAAATGACGAATGGAGGCACTGCGGCAGCCGTATCAAATTAAGCGGGGCGCTGCGGCGGCAGTATCAAATTAGTATAATTTGATCGGTATCAAATGAGCAGGGCACTGCGGCGGCGGTATCAATTAAGCAGGGCACTGCAGCGGCAGTATCAAATGGAGCGGGCACTGCTGTGACAGTATCAAATTAAGCAGGGCATTACAGCAGCAGCCTCAAATTTCTTTTAGCTGATCAGAATTAGATGGGCTTTCTTTGTGTGAAAATTACTGGTTCTGATATAGCTCTTGAAAATCGACAAAAGAGGGTCAAGAGGGGATGTAGACGGAGAGCTTCTGAATTGTAGGCAAGAAAGAGGGCCTGATACGGTTGGATTGGTGATGGGAGGTTAAATTCCGACGTGGTGACCTCTTTTTCCTGATCTTATTTCCTTTGATGAAATGGAGTTTCGCTGTCAAGCACGGAAAAGTTGGGTTGGATGGAGTTTGGGGTTGAATAGGAGTTATTGTGAAGTCCAAGCATCTCAGGAAACCACAAAAAGCCAGTATGAACATAGCGTCGAGTCTACGAGCGGTATGGAGTGAGTGGTACCCTGTGCGGAGAATGTGGATACATTTAGAAAGGATGTCGAAAGTTATTGGCTGTCTAGCGTCCGGGCTTGGAGAATGAGAGCACTGAATTCCTTTGATCAAAAGAGAAGTTTGAGAATTGTTTATTTTAGGAGAGGGGGCACCGTAGATTAATTTGTGAAAGCGTCGAGTCTACGAGCGGTATGGAGTGAGTGGTACCCTGTGCGGAGAATGTGGATACATTTAGAAAGGATGTCGAAAGTTATCGGCTGTCTAGCGTCCGGGCTTGGAGGATGAGAGCACTGAATTCCTTTGATCAAAAGAGATGTTTGAGAATGGTTTATTTCAGGAGAGGGGGCACCGTAGATTAATTTGTGAAAAAAAAAAAAAATTGAATGCCGCTTAGATAACCTTTGATTGACCGGGCTTGGAGGTTCTTACAGGTGTTAAGGTAGGAAACGAAAGATGTGATTGAGAGGAAGGAGAAATCGGGAAATGGCAGGTTGTACGAGACGTGGAAAGCTTTAAATCATCTCCAAGCGGTTAGATAAGATTGGATGGTTCTGGGTGAAACTGCTTGAAGGATCGAACCGAGTGACGCGTTGAGGAGGTTTTAAGGGATGCGTTATGGGAATGCGAGTTGCGAACAGTGAGGTACTGGGGTTGGCAATGGGTCCATCTCCGGAGCCAGCGCTCTGAATTTTTGCGAAAATCTGAGACTTGATAGTATTAGGCACGGGGGGTGGTTCCTGAGCTGCAACATTCGGTGGGGTAAGTGGTGGGACTGCTGTGAATGAAATGTACTGAGGTTTAGATTGGAGAGAAGGGATAGAAGGAAAAATAAGGAGGGGCCGTAACCTTTTGCGGAGGCAGCCTCACGCACGGATTAGCCTCTGGTGCTTAGGGAAGCACGTAGGAAGAGGTAGAAGGAAATGAGGGAGGAGGCCAGTAAGCTTGCGTTGCTGGCTGATGCTGCCCTGCTTGGACGTCTGCAGCAGGGGCTGCTGGCCATTGATGGGGGAAAAAAAAAAAAAGAGTAGCGGAAGGGTAAGGAGGCGGGATGCTGGAAAACTTTCGTGGAACTGAGGTAAGTTGGCTGTATATATACACGTATGTGCTTGTTAAGGTGATTAGCTGACGAGCTGACTGATTGATTATCTGATCGTTCTCCTCCCGAACCTTGTTTTAATAAAACATTTAGTTAAAATATGTACTTACTGTATATATTTATATATAAAAAGTATATTTAAAATGTATTTTTTTTACACATTTATTTTAATGTTTTGCTTTTTCGCAGAACAAACAGGAGAATGATAACGAAGAAAAGAAATTATAATTACAATTATAA
>NW_015551089.1:635142-636957 GCF_001515605.1 Sinocyclocheilus anshuiensis | reverse complement strand
CAACAGAACACTGAGAGACAAATGCATATAAAGGCAAATTATAATTTAACTGGTCAGGTAATGCATAAACAGGATACAAATTCATAAATGTTGTCAAGTCACTTAGTCCTGTGCATGCATATTAAAATAAAATGATGACAATTATTGTACACAATAAAAAAAAAACATTATCCTGACTTAATTGGCTGTCAAATACTTTAGGCACTATATTAAATACATTATCAATGCATTCAGATCACACTCCATTATTAAGAACTTTTGTCATTAACAACGGTCATTGGCTATGAATGCATTACATCAATTACATTGAGATATTCTAAAATCTTGCCCCATGTTTTGTCAAATACCTCAGATTTGTCATTATTGATGTACCTCAACCTCTCAAATACATGCATACTTACAAGATCTCTACCCCACATTTCGAATTTGGGCTCAAAATCAGTTTTCCACATTCTTAAAATCACCCTCTTGGCAATTATCATACGGAATAATATGGCTTGTCTTTCATGTATATTAAACATCTCTAAATGACTAAATAGTTAAAAGTGGACATGGTTTGAGATTCTTTTTGAATGCTTTAGAAAAACAATCAAATATGTTTTCCCAATATTCCTGTAATTTAGGGCACAACCATAGTATGTGAGTTAAGGATCCCTCTGCTACTTTACACCTGTTACAGAATGGAGAAACCCCTTAGATAAGTATAATCTATGCAAGGTTTTAAACTGAATTAAATGATGCCTTACATTAATTGAACAAGTATGTATGTTCTCAAGGCCTTCTTCCCAACTGTCTGAATCGATCTCTAAACCTAATTCTATCTCCCAGGCCTGCTTAATTTTGGCTTCATCTACTACTTCATGTTTTAACAGAATACTATAGAAATATGACACAGCTCCCCGATGCAAAGGATTAAACTTATTAATTTCTTCAATTACATTGTGTTCTGTCATCACATTAAAATTTGACATCTGTTTTTTCACAAAATCTCTAACTTGTAAGTATCTAAAAAAATTAGAAATATCGATGTTAAAGTTTTATTTTTTTATTGCTTAAATGAGGCAAATGTCCCATCTATATACAGATCTTTTATTCTTTGAATGCCATTCTTCTCCCATTGTGTAAAACCTGAATCAAGCAAACCGAGAGAAGGCATGATTCTGACATAGGACTATCTAGGTACACGTCGGGAACCTTCAAATAGGATTAAATCTGTTTCCATATTTTCAGCATATTATTTATAATAAAGTGATTATCATATAAGGCTGGGTCAATTCTAATAGGACTATTAATAAGAGCAGCAAGAGATGTCCTATAGCAAAATGCTTGCTCCATTATAAGTAGAGATGCACCGATTGCAATTTTCTTGGCCGATTCCGATTTTCGATTTTTTGTTAGTGATCTGCCGATAATGATTTTTGCCGATTCCGATTTTCTTTCTAAGAACTATAATTGACAGCATATACAAACAAAAATATTTTTGCAAAGTTTTATTTTCATAAAAAAAGTAAAAAGTCAGTAATAAAATAAGAACAAATAAAAAAATGGCAAACAACAGCACAAATAAATGCAATAGAATAAAGAGAGCTATGAAACTAAGTTTTTCAGGTTAAGTAAGTTTTTATTCAGGTAAGATATACTACAGAAGTTAAGGTAATCAAATGTAAACTAACACATCCAGTGTTATTTTAGATTTGATTACTTTAATTTCTGTAGTCTTCATTGTAAAAATTAAATACAGATTAATGCTTACCATTAAAGTTATAAAACGTATTCAGTCAAGAGCAGAAAAGGATTTTCTTTGTCTTTTGTTCT
>NW_015551089.1:630233-635019 GCF_001515605.1 Sinocyclocheilus anshuiensis | reverse complement strand
CCCATTACTCCAGCCGTAACTTTCTGACCTCAAATTGAATGTATTGTATATAATAGGGGATACAAATACGATAGGGGATATATTCAAACGTTATAGAAACAAAAATGATGGTGTATAAAATGTATTTTAAGATAAAAAAATAGACGATAAAGAATTAACTTGACGGAGCTCAAACTCAAAACACACGGCAGCAACAAACGGAATGCACAAAAAGGGATCAGAGTTTATCCACAGACCCAATATACTGTTACACAACATGCGTTCTCTTTCTCAACTATTTAATGTTCCAAAACTGACTGTTTAACTGGATACTCGCCAAAAACGGGCATTTTGACATAATTTTTTATGTATTTGAACGTTTATGTATTTGTTTAGCGCAGTTAGCCACTCATTTTGGTATTTGTGGCTCACAAGCTGTTTGAGACTGAGCGCGGATTGTGTGCTCCACTAATATAGATCAGTGGTGGTGCACGCGCGTCTGGTATAAGCGCGAAACCTGTGGGAATGACTATAATGCGCAATACAAGCACTATTTAACCGGAGCGAATGAGACGTGTGTGTGAGAGAAGGGGTCCGTCGGAGAGATGAGAATGCGCGGCTGATGTTATTGCCTGTGCCGCTGTTAACAAAACGGATCGGCTCGAAATCGGAAAGAAGTGAGACTGACCGACCGATCACCGATCGGGGCCGATCATGAGGAAAATCGGCCGATTCCGATCCCTGGTCCCCCATTTGAACTGGTGCGGAATATTAAAAAAGTACATGGAAAACTTGCATGCTTATATGTCAAAATACACTATACTTATTAATTAAGTAATTAATTAATTAATTAATTAATTTATTTATTTTCGTTATTCATTTAAACGTTTGGTATAAGCACGAAACCTGCGGGAATGACTATAATGCGCAATACAAGCACTATTTAACCGGAGCGAATGAGACGTGTGTGTGAGAGAAGGGGTCCGTCGGAGAGATGAGAATGCGCGGCTGATGTTATTGCCTGTGCCGCTGTTAACAAAACGGATCGGCTCGAAATCGGAAAGAAGTGAGACTGACCGACCGATCACCGATCGGGGCCGATCATGAGGAAAATCGGCCGATTCCGATCCCTGGTCCCCCATTTGAACTGGTGCGGAATATAAAAAAAGTACATGGAAAACTTGCATGCTTATATGTCAAAATACACTATACTTATTAATTAATTAATTAATTAATTAATTAATTAATTAATTAATTTATTTATTTATTTTCGTTATTCATTTAAACAAAACAAGATTGTTGGAGCTTTATTTCTATCTCTCATTTAAAATTCATATTTTGTAATAATTATTATTTCGGTATTTTATTATGCATTAGTAATTTAAGTTTTTTTTTCATATACAAGTAAAAAGTTAAATTAATTCTTTAGCAAATCTTAAAATCAATATCCATTTTTCATACTGTACATTATAATGTGATGCCTAAATTTATAGCATTTATTTTAGAGTAATTAATTAATAATTAATAATGTTATTTAGTGTAATTAATATCATTTTAATAACGGCCATTTATAGTTTTTATCAACACAATTATTGATTTTAAGATTTGCTAAAGAATTAATTTAACTTTTTACTTGTATATGAAAAAAAAACTTAAATTACTAATGCATAATAAAATACCGAAATAATAATTATTACAAAATATGAATTTTAAATGAGAGATAGAAATAAAGCTCCAACAATCTTGTTTTGTTTAAATGAATAACGAAAATAAATAAATAAATTAATTAATTAATTAATTAATTAATTAATTAATTAATTAATTAATTAATTAATTAATTAATTAATTAATTAATTAATTAATTAATTAATTAATTAATTAATTAATTAATTAATTAATTAATTAATTAATTAATTAATTAATTAATTAATTAATTAATTAATTAATTAATTAATTTATTTATTTATTTTCGTTATTCATTTAAACAAAACAAGATTGTTGGAGCTTTATTTCTATCTCTCATTTAAAATTCATATTTTGTAATAATTATTATTTCGGTATTTTATTATGCATTAGTAATTTAAGTTTTTTTTTCATATACAAGTAAAAAGTTAAATTAATTCTTTAGCAAATCTTAAAATCAATATCCATTTTTCATACTGTACATTATAATGTGATGCCTAAATTTATAGCATTTATTTTAGAGCATGTTATTTAGTGTAATTAATATCATTTTAATAACGGCCATTTATAGTTTATATCAACACAATTATCAACTTATCGTATCAGCAAGAACTTTAATTATGGTGCATTTCTAATTTCTAAATTAGAAGAAGACATTATGTCATAGATAAATATAGTAGTTAAATTGTCCACTAAAAAAAAATTTAATTATTGCAGTGTTTGTCTTGTTGCAAAGCAAGTTGTTTTCTCTGCTGTAACGGAGGAACAGAAAACTACATTTATACACATAGTCCTGTTGGCTGGATGGAAATGGATTTTAATCTTCAGAGTGCACATCATGCTGTGGGTGGCTGGGCGGTTGGGCGTTGACATTTCAGTATAGGGGCCAAGTTGTGTGGCTGAGGTGATGAAGACTACATTACTGGAGCACGGACCCTCTCACTGAGGTTCAATTAATCATGGCCCATAGCCACTTGAGCAAAGCAAACACATTGTCGGGTGCGCACCGCCTTATGGTATGCCAGATGTGGGGAGATTAACTAAGGCACCATATTAATGTAGGAAAGATGCATTTGCACACACAATAATACTCCCATACTTCACAGTTAAAATCAGAGCCGCCCTGATTTGAATATAAAACACGCCGAGGTTGCCATGTCTGCAGTGTAGGCATAAAAATGGTCCTGGCGGAGTTGAGAAACGGTTTCTTGACAGTGATACATATGCTTGCTGGTCTGACGTTCCTTTTGATGTCCTTTGGGCTGAACATACAGTAGGGAAGTACTGTAAAATTTTCTGACACGATGAACAGCACAGCGTGAAGAATCAAATGTAATGGATTATTTCAACATCAGATGCGTTCCCGCCACGCTCCAAGGAGAGCGGCTTGAAAGCAGAAAGAACTAAGTGAGAATTGAGCCGCTTGGCACCTGAGCTGCATCGCAAAGTAGCAGCATGGGCTTACAGAGGAGAGAAGATATAAAACGTATATAATCTTCATGAAATGACTCCGAATGTTTGCCAATAGGGAAATACCGCCGTCCATTTATCACACTTGTACTCCGACATCTCCGAGCTGCTTTGTTTTCATCATGACTGTAAGACCATCTGTCATGGGTAGAAAATTTGGTAACAGTTTATTTTAGGGTCTCTTGCTTATTATCATGCATATTACTAGAATATTAGCCATTTATTAGTACTAATTATTAATCATATTAATTTGGTAACAGTTTATTTTAGGGTCTCTTGCTCATTATCATGCATATTACTAGAATATTAGCCATTTATTAGTACTAATTATTAATCATATTCATGCATTATTCTGCATGACCTTATTCTACATCCCTAATCCTATCCAATACCTAAACCTAGCAACTACCTTACTAACTATTAACCCTTTAGGCGCCAGGGATTTTTGGGAAAAATGCTGGATTTTGACATCAAGATTTCAAAAGCTTGTGACTTGAAAGGGCTTAAAGATAGAGATCTACTGTAAATTAGAAAAAATGTTGGGCATGACATAAAGTTTATGTGGGGTGTAAATATACTCGTCTAATTTGCATATTATGACGTCATCAGAGGCGGCCATCTTGAATTTCATAATATTCAGGAAATAGATATTGCATTTTTTATCTTTTAATCCTCATTCCAAATGATCAGAAAAGAGGGAACCAACAAAAAAACAGGAGAAAGTACTAAATTACCAACAGGCTCATCAAAGCGTTTGATCCAGTCCTGATACACTTCTTCATTTCTCAAATAAACCCAGCCACCATTGTCATTGCTATTTCCAGCCCTATTTAGATCCAGATCACCCCTGCTGCCTCTACCATGTCTCCCGGCTCTTTCACGCACAGCACAGCCACGTGCACCGCGGCCACTCCCACCTCTTTGGGGCAGCTAGTGCTACTTCCTGCCCTATTTCTCCTACCCCTGCTGCCTCTACCTCTAGCAACAGCTCTCCTATGGACACTACGACCCCGTTCTCCCTTGCCACCCCCATCCCCGTTGGGCAAAGGGTCGAAATGATCACTTGTTTGTGCTTCGTGAACACTCTCGCCTTGCACGGCGGCACCATTGCGCTGCAAAGATGTACCAGGAGAAGCGCGATTATTAGACGACCGATCATCATTTCCAAAAGGCAAATATTCCCCTTCAGAGTCAGAATTGGCGAATAACATTTGCAACACATCCTTCATGGTACAACTTTCTATTAGCCATTTGGCTCACAATTTACTCGCACGCTATGAACTGAACTGCTTCCGCATCAATGACACGATAGCAGTGTTGCCAACTTCTTTCAATAGAAAGTAGCTAAAGCCAGTTTGAAAAGTCGCTAAATGTCGCCAGATGACGTCATACACTAATTAGCATATTCATGACGTCAGCGCGTCTGTTGCCTTTTACATTTGTTTGTCTCTCTGTGCTCACATACTGTATTTTAATGCAGCCAAATTCTCAATAAAACTGTTTTCATTTATATATATATATATATTACTGTTTATGTTGTCAGACAACAGAATAAATATGAAATAGTGACTGAAATGCGGCCCTTTAAGACTACATAACCAGCTCTCCCTTCCAAGACGTTAATCTGCACAAAAATCCTGCTTTATATTTGAGC
>NW_015551089.1:626187-630210 GCF_001515605.1 Sinocyclocheilus anshuiensis | reverse complement strand
ATCCTACCAAATACCTAAACTTAACAACTACCTTACTAACTATTAATAAACAGCAAATTAGGAATTTATTGAGGGAAAAGTCGTAGTTAATAGTGAATAAATGTTCCCTATTCTAAAGTGTTACCGGAAATTTTAATTGACAGCAAAATTCTGTGCCAAGTTTGGAAAAATTTAAACTGATCTACTTTTGGTAAGCCAAAGATGTAGAGATGAAAACTGACAAAGTCAAAGGCTTTGTTGCTCTCTGCAGGGGCGAATCTGTGTAAAACTTGCTAAACTTAAGCTGATTTGCTAGTTTCATTCTAATTTCAGCGAATAAGACTAAACTTTGCAAATGCAGGGCATTTGCATCCGAAATGTTGTTTATCTATTTGTTATCTTATGTTGTTTATTACATTTGTTTGATATCTTTTCCAGTATGTCTGCCTCCTTGTTGTTTTAGGAACCCAGCAAAAATAACTTTATATTGTTTTTGATATGCATGGATGAATGTATAAATAGTAAATAAATACATAAAAATATAAAGTATTGGATTGAAACAACTTACACTTGCTTATACCATATTTTTTATCTCTATACCCATAGTTTCATCTGATTTATACTACTATTACTCATAAAAAGTGATATTTCCATTTAAGTATATTAATATCTAAATATAACATGCCCTGATTGGTTTGAATCCTATAGTGAATTGAGTGCTAAAACAACAGGGTGTGCAAATAAACATCACTATCAGCAGGTGTGATTAGTTCCTGCTCATTGCAGGTTGGTTCTAGTGAGATGAATATATAACAAAACAAGTAGAAAACCACACAATATTTTAGCAAGGCTTTGTAAAGATGCATATAGGGAATGTTACACGTCAGTCTGAATGTGTAACAAACACATCCACTCACTCTTTTACATGAAATCTCCAAATGCAAGACGTGAAAATTTGAAATGTGACAGATGTGTGAAATTACAAAAGAAAAGCAGCAGCAACATATGGCAACATGATGATTAGCGTTTCTTACTCTCTGATTTTAATTTGATTTGATGCAGAGATGGAGGATATTAGCATAGCAAATGAATGGAATTAAAGGTACACTCAGTAATATTTAATTTATGATGCACTAGTCGATATGGTAGTCCTCTTGTAGTTGTATTTCAACCTGACGCTGTGTAGTATCACGCAAAAGCATAATTTTACGAATTTCATTAGCAAAAGTCTCAGAAGTAAGAGAAATAAAGCAGAAAAAAAAATATTGAGTGCACCTTCAAGAAAGTGTTTGAGATTGATGACCTTGACTCTTATATGTGACAGTAGTATGCATCATTAGCAATATACAGCACAATCAAACAAAACAAAATGTCAGGTTTTAACTGGGTACAATTAAATTATTCAATTAATAAAACAATTAAATTATCATACTGGGAATTTTTTTTTTTTTCACTACAAAAAGTAGTGATGCACCGATACCACTTTTTCCAGTACTCGCCCGATACCGATATATCCGACCGAACTACAAACTTTCCAGTGATGTCTGTGAGAAAGATATATTCACTCGACAAGCTCGTGCATCTGTGCCGCTGCGCGCTCAATCCACTCAGCGTGCTTTGTTTATCAGCTCGCGCACATCATCAGCTATACAGGCGTTAAAACTGAATGTTTAACGTTATATTCATTGCATACATATACTTCGTAGTAGACATCCTTAACTCCATTCTGCTGTCTGTTGTTCTGTTGTTGATGTTTCTTTGTTTGAATATGGCGCTTATCACATGCTCTGTGGTAACGGGGCATTTTAACGTGTATGAGTACGAGTACAGGAGACCGGTATCGGTGCATCCCTACTGAAAAGCCTAGCAATTAGAGTAAAAAAATATGTTATTGAGTTTGTGACTCCATCAGTTTGGAATGACTGTGAATCTTTGAAAACACATCAACAGCTTTAACAAGCAGGATACTATTTTTGTTTTAAGGTTTTCTTTTGCCATTTCTACTTTTTTACTAAATCTTATCAGTTATATATCAGATACATATAGCTACATCTTTGATTACTGTAGAAAAAAAAAAAAAAAATATATATATATATATGTAACAACGTTCGTAGGTCGGGAAGAAGGAGGCGGGAACTGGCGAACATTTAAAGAAAACTTTAATAATAAAATAAACACAAAATAGTGCGACGACTGTCGCACACAAACAGAACCAAAATAAAATCCAGGCCTGGTCCTCTCTCGTCCAACACTGTCGTCACTCCTCCTTTTATCCTTCCGGAGCTCCTCCTTGGGACTGACCGGTGAGTGGCGCAGGTGTTGTGCATTTACTCCACCGGCCTCGCTCCGTTCCCACGGCTCTTGGCCCCGCCCCTCTCATCACAATATACATATATAACTTTCTACAGTGGTCAAAGGTGTTTGGAAAATTCATCCCAACACTGTTGCAGAAGTTCCCACAAGTCTACTTTGCTTTCTATCCATTTACTTTCCAAACCAGTTGAACTAGGTTTAAATCTCGACGACTCTGGAGAGTGTGGTGGCTGTTCCATATTCTTTTCCATGATTTGAAGCCTTTTCTTCTTTGAATTATGTTTAGGGTCATTATCGTGCTGTAAGAGGAACCTCTGATCATCCAGGTTCAGAGTGTCACTCACTCAAGTTGAAGTTGCAGTTGATGTTACACAGTGAGAATCCATCCTTTTGCCTACTGGATGCTGTACAAAAAACAACCAAATGAACCGAACATTGCAGTATTTTTTTGATTCACTGGTCCATAATACCTTCTTCTTGTCATCAGTAGTCCGCTGGCAGTGCTTCATGATCCATACAATCCTCTTTTTCTTCAGGTTGGTTTAATATAGTTATGAAAAACATTCATAGCATTTTCAAGAAAAGTTTAACATGCAAAAAGTGAATTCACATTTACTTTTGCTCTGCAATTTTTTTTTATGTTCGAAATCGAGTCTTTTTAATAGGAATACATGCGGTTCGAAATTGTGCTTAAAAGCAAAGGATTTCCCTATGCAGATTTCGCATTGGGTTCAAGTTGGTCATGTGATTTTGATGCATTGACCATTCACCAACAGAAAGCTGCTTGCTTTGGAAGTGACTTCTGTGTGAGCTGTGCTTCATAAATTGCTACACCGTTGACAATGGGAAGATTTGCCCCAAAATTTAGCTGAAATTTTGCTAATCATCAACCACTTAACCATCAGGTAAAGGGGTAATCACACTATGAACACAGCTTAACAATTAATACCATTTTTCTTTCCTTTTTCTTGAAACATCTTTATCATTATTTTCAAAAAGAACCATTTAAATATATATTTGAGGTAAAAAGTATTTTTGCGCATTAATTAATAAATATCGCACTGCATGACATTTTATAACTTGAAGAATTTGTCTTGCGTTTCTTCCTGTGTAATATTTTGCGAGTTAATCAGATTGATGATTATGTTCATATTTCTGCTTCTTCATAAGCTGTTTTGCTTTGCTGACTGTTTTTTAAGCAAGCACATTAGTCTGTGGACAATCTGTTCTACTGGTAAGGTAAATTAAATCCCATGGTGCAACAAAATTCTTGAAGCATAAATGGTGTGGCTTATCAGCAGTGTACCACACTTCTCTGATATGACTGTGTGCAGGTATCCATGGATTGGGAATCGCCTGGTCCAGGTTCGTGGTAACAGCAGCGAACACTAAAGAGCAGATCCGATTCAAATCACAGGTAGTGTACTCAGGGCCGGATTTACGCATAGGCATTCTAGGCACATGCCTATGCGTGCTTGTCCAGGGGGGGCCCAAACACAATGAAGAGATATATCATATTTTTGTTATACTATGGAATATCTACAACAGTAAAAGAACCAAAACCCCAAAAAACATTGAGCAAATAAATATAACAAACGATAGGGTAAAAATGACAAACTATTTCCATGTCTTCAACCTTTTTTTATGTACGGAAATCACACTTTCTTTCTCCCGTTCTCTCTCACAGACGCACACACAGTACAGACACGCTCTCGTGCACACACGCGGAGA
>NW_015551089.1:625533-626121 GCF_001515605.1 Sinocyclocheilus anshuiensis | reverse complement strand
TTTTATGTACGGAAATCACCCTTTCTTTCTCCCGTTCTCTCTCACAGACGCACACACAGTACAGACACGCTCTCGTGCACACACGCGGAGATGCGGACAGAAACTTGAGTCAGAGCTTGCGGCTGTCCCGCTAATTTATCAATAAAATAGTTTCGCAGCTGAAAAGCTACATGACATTTCACAGTTGCGAGGTTCTTGAAGCAGTTTAACTTAAAGATTCGCTATTAGTAGACGCTGCTGCTGAATACTGCTGAGAGACGCAAGTATTCACACGCACTTAATCTCTCTCTCTCTCCTTTTGTTTGTTGTTTTTTTTTAGTTTGTTACTCAGACGCAGGCAGTGCGCTGCATGAGACAAAAAAGTAATATAGCTAAAACAACCTCATAGCCGCTCTTTAGTGTAGATGCATATTGATTTTGTCAGCCGATGCCGCGATTATAAATGAGAGTGACTTCTGGTTAACGTGTTAAAAGGGGTCATGTTTAGTCACTATTTAGTGTGGTATTTTTTTACAATATTCACTCATCATGACAGTAAAATAGGGCATTCTAAGTCAATATACTGCAGTATTTCCTCTCTCAATCAGT
>NW_015551089.1:623380-625517 GCF_001515605.1 Sinocyclocheilus anshuiensis | reverse complement strand
AAAAAAATACCATCATGTACCGTGAAACCGGTATAATTTAGAAAAATACCGTGATACAAATTTTTGGTCATACCGCCCAGCACTAGTAGACGTTGCGGCTGAATACTGCTGAGAGACATACGTATTCACATGCGCTTAATCTCTCTTTCTCCCCGTGCGTTGATCCTGCTGAGGGATCTCCTCACGCTGTCCGGGGACAGCGTCATCACCTGGTCGCCGGGAGGAGGTGGAGTCTTCTGTGCATTATCACTCTCTCTCTAATAACTGCGTTTTAGACTGCATTAATAACTGCGTTAGTCTGCATATCAATGGCTCAAGCCTCTGTTATGTCTTGAAATAAATTATCTTAACAATGTCTTGATGTGTGATTGTGACTCCAGGCCGTTAAAATTATTAGAGAAATAATGCACTCCCGAAGTGGTTATGGCCACGTCGCCGCGCCTATTAATGGAATGGTCTTTCTCGGTCCCCGTTTAATTAAGAACTACATTCGATTTTTATTGACTGAACGCAAGCGCTTATTGCGATAGAAAACACTGTAACGGTTTCCACTGATTAAGACACATTTCAGGACGGAAACATGTCAAATGTCTTGAAACAAATCATCTGAACAATGTCTTGATGTGTGGTTGTAATTCCTGGCTGTTAAAATTATTAGAGAAATAACCCCTGAAGTGGTACGCCGCGCGTATTAATGGAATGGTCTTTCTGAGTTCTCAAACAAATTAAGAACTACATTCGATTCGATTTTTATTGACTGAACACATATGTGCTTATTGCGATAGAAAACACTGTAACGTTTCCACTGATTAAGAAATATTTTTGTTTGCTTGGGTGGTAATATAAGGCCTATTATATTAATAGGGAAGGGGGGCCCAAAAATTTGTTTTGCCTACATCATGAAAAGAGGTAAATCCGGCCCTGAGTGTACTAGTACTAGATATTGTTGGCTGTTCATTAAATTTGGTTTGATTTCAGCTGGTAAAAGAGAGAATAAAAGCACCAGAAAATTATAACTTGAACTGTTTGTTTTTTGCAAATTTCTGGGTGGCCACTGTGTGGAGACGATACGTTCATGGGTGACTGCTTTTCGACCTTTAATCAAAATGTTTTCATCTACTATGAATTTGTCGCTAAAATTCTCACTTAACACCACTGATACTTTTGACCGAATACCCAGTTCTTTTAGTCTGCAAGGTATTGGAGAGTTGGATGAATGACTGTGAATGCTGTTTTGAGACATTTTCATTTGTGTGTGCTTTTTTTTTTTTGGACGTGATAGTGAAGTTGTATTTCTGTAACCTCCATCATACCTTGAAATTGAGTTTTGTGAAAGGCGTGTGGAGATTATAATATTTCATGGTAGGCTGACTGGAGTTGATCTGCTTTAGTGCATTAAACGTGTCTGGTTTCTCTCTATACCAATTTTATTAAAGCAATAAGCCATTAGAGGCCATCTGTGAAACATGCTTAAAACCCCTTCAAGTTCAACATTGGTCAAATCACTGTAATGCATGTCCTCAAGCGACTTATTCTTTATTTAATAAAAGATTAGCAACAGCAGCCATCATAAAAGACAATCAATCATTATCACTAAAATAAAATATTTTTAAAACATAGCCATTTTGTATAATGTACAAAATTAAGTTTTAGTAGATGTACACTGTTCAACAGTTTGTTTCTTTTTTGCTTATTTAGCAAGGAAGCATTAAATTGATTAAAAATGAAATTAAAAGCATTTATAATATTGCCTTTGAATGTTCTATTCATCATCATTATCATCATCATCATCATCATCAAAAAAACAAAACAAAACAAAAATTAAGCAGCACAATAATTTTCAATTGTAATGATAGTAAGAAATGTCTCCTGAGCTTAAAAGTCAGCATATTACGATGATTTATGGAGGATCATGTGATACTGAAGACTGGAGTAATGACTGCTGAAAAATCTGCCTTTCAATCACAAGAATAAAGTATATTTTTAAATAAATTAGAAAACCATATAATAAATTATAGTAATATTTCACAATACTGTTTTTACTTTACATTTTACATCAAATAAATGCAGTACTGGTTACCATAAAAGTCTTCATAAAAGTTATTTAAAAAAAAAAAAAAAAAAAACATTAAGAAAC